>NW_007246938.1:747714-793611 GCF_000164805.1 Carlito syrichta
AACTCAAATTATTCTACAAAAAAGATACCTGCACACGTATGTTTGTTGCAGCTCTATTCACAATAGTAAAAACATGGAACCACTGTGTTGCCCATCAAAGCTGGACTGGATTTAAAAAATGTGATACATATACACAATGGAATATTATGCAGCCAAGAAGAAGGACAAATATATGAGTTTTGCAGCAACCTGGATGGATTTGGAGTCTATCATACTCAGTGATTTATCACAGAAACATAGAACTTAGTTCCATATGTTCTCATTCATAAGTTGACCTTGAACAATTACAGTGCTATAAGAAGGCGATTGGCAGTAGTGGGAAACTGTTGGGGTAGGGAGTGGGATTGGCAGTTGAGGAAAACTGCTAGGGGAGGGAGGGGCATACCTCATCAACAAGAGTACCTGCATGATCAATGATTATATACTTAACCCTGAAATGTACCCCACATCTTTATAATAAAAATTAAAAAAAAAATGAAAGAGGATTGAGTAAAAAAATGTGGTACATGTACATGATGGAATATTACATAGCCATAAAGAAGGACAACACTATGAACTTCGCAGTAACTTGAACAGACTTAAAGGTTATAATACTGAGTGATCTATGACAGAAACAAAGAACCAAATATCCTATACTCTTACTCATAAACAGACCTTGAACAACTATCGTAATACTATAAGAAAGGGATTAGCAGTAGTGGGAAACTGCCAGGGGAGGAGGGACACACCTCATCAAAAGGGTAACTGGTTAATGAACATTTGTATACCTAACCCTGAATTATACCTCACATATTAAAAAAGAAAGAAAGAAAGAAAAAACCCTTGTCCTATTGGGAATAATTTGCCAGTTTCCTTAAGGATATTCTGAGGCAACCTGAAAACTTCTGGGATTGGCCCCACAATTGGTAGCCATAATTTTTAATGTGGTGCATCACTGACAGGGAAGCAGGCTGGGAGATGGACCTGAGGTCTCACTCCCAGCCTTCCATGATCTGTTTGCCATTCTTGGAACCCAGAATTCTCACAAGGTCCAGGGAGGAAACAGAGAGAAATGTTCACAGTGGCAATGTTGAAATTTACTTTAGCCCTGTAATCCTGGCAAACAAGCAAAGGTTAAGAAATTCCCTCACTCTTATGTGTTCTAGCAAAGTGCTTACTGAAAAGATCCGTCCTTCCCCTGAGGACTCAGATAAGACACACGGATGCCACCTGTTTACCCATGACAAGACCACACACAGACCCTCCAAATTCCCATCCTTTATCTTGCAAATAATTAACCAAACTGCTTGTGTCCACTGATCAGTCTGAACAAGATACTTGTTGATCACACTTCGGTTAGGATTCTCCCCTTCCCTGAGGACTTTGAACTTTGGTCCACCTCAGCCTTAAGCAGCATGTAACCCTTGTTAAGAATATGATGGTCCCAGGGTAAAGTATTTTCTGATCTTCTGTTCAGTCACACCACCCCTTCATCTCACTTCCCCACACACTAAATTTATTTTAGCTTTGTTTGTTCTTCTCTATTAAAGAAACCCTCTCTCCTCATTTTTTGGGCCTAACTCTAGAGATACTTGCAGAAGGCATGATCACAGCCATCTTCCTACTGTCATAGTATGCCTCCGCTAATGAAATTTTCTCCTCCCCCTTTTGCAATAATCTATTTGAATAGAAGATTAGTCTCTCCTTACTGAATCTGGATTTGCTTTTATTTGACAACGGAATATGGTGAGTTTGTGACCAGAGGTCAGTGACCAGGGCCACTGACTCCAGGTGTGGAAGACAATACAATGCTCTAGGCTCAGACAGGGCCATCTATATCTCAGGGACCAGACCAGACGAATTGCTCTAAGATGCACAACAGTGAGGACAAGGAAATGTCACTTGAACTTGGAGCCTCTTTTCCATCTTCATGAGATCTCTTGATACCTTCCTTTAGCCAGTTGACATCTTGAAGAACGGGGACTAGAGCACTCCCAAGGGCTGACAATTTATTTTATTTTTTATTTTTAATGTAAAGATGTGGGATACAATTCAGGGTCAGGTATACAAACATTGATCACGCAGGTACCCCTGTTAATGAGGTAATTTATTCAAAAGAAACAGACTCAGTTTCTTCCATCTCAAAAGTTTTTTTAAAAATGAGAAACTGTTGTTTTCTTTTCTTGTTACTCCACAAGGACTTATAAGGGTTACTAACTCTGTTACCAAAAAATGACAAAAGCCACATTTTCTTAGCACTACTGACAGTAGTGTGTGCATATTTGCGACCAGCTACACTAGAATTATGAATCTAACAAAACAAGATGATATTCCACAGCAGTAAATATAAGATCCCACCTTTGAGTTCCAAAACACGTAAGTACAGGATGCGAATATTTAGTTTAGGAACAGCATGGCAGCACTCAGGAAGAAAAAATTAGGGGTTGTATTAGAAAATTTTTGGTTGCGACTTACAGAAAACCAAGTGGGATTAGGCAAAAGGGCAAAAAGGGAATTTATTGGCACTCAGAATCCAAGAACAACCATTCTGAAGGAAGGGAAGGGATGGAGTGACTGCTGGGATAAATGGGCAAAGGATATGAAAGCCCTGGGGCTCTCTCCATTTCTAATGTGGGCTGACCTCACTTTGGGCGGCATTTTCTCTTCTGAGTTTTATTCTCTTCTACTACAGACCATTCTTCTGCACACAGCAGAATTATGGCACTTAAATATTTCTGAATCTTACTTCTTCCAACTTTTGCTACTGGATTTGAGAGACAGTCAGAAAAATTCTGAGGAAGACTTCTGATAGAAAGCCTGGTAAGGGCTCTCTTGTTGCCAGGGAAACAGCATCATGCCAAAAAAATGACCGTTCTCAAAAATCATTAAGTATGCTTATGGGCAGAGAAGAAGATCTGTTTGACAATTTCAATAAGTTAATAAGGGGATCTGGATAAATAACTCCACAAAGTTCAAGCGTAAGTGTGAGGTCAGTGTTAATATGAAGGCAGTGACAGAATGTGTTTTCCAGAGTTGCTGATACAATGGGAGACTACATCAGCAGATGTGAAAAGTTTGGGTTGTAGCAGGTTGTACACCTGAGGCTGGGTTTTTGCTGTGAGTTATGCTTAGTGGAAATTATAGACCAAATGGAGAGTGTTGCAATGAAAGAACTAGACTTGTGGGACAATTCAAACCATTCCATATTATTGCTGATGCTGCTGTCTGGCCCTGGAAAAAAACCGGGGCTGTTTAAGACTGGAAAGGAGAAGGCCTGGGGGCCTTCTAGATTCAGCTTATATTTTTTGTGGGCGAATACACAGAAAATTCAGGGCCACAGATTGATTCAATATAAGGACCATCTCACAACTAAAGCTGTTCGGGATGGATGGGCCTATATGAGGAAGCAGTCAGATACCAATAAATGGCAGTATAGGATTCATTTATTCACTCCTTCATTCCTTCATGTATTCAGCAAATAGTTATTCATTAGCACATAGACAACATTAACAACAGACAAATTCTATAAGAGCAGTTTATCATGGTATTTTCTACATCAGGCATAGTGCCTGGTGCCTGATATGGACTGTCCCTTTATCAGTATTTGATATGTGAATGAAGCATATGTGAATGAGTGAGAGGGCATGGTCACAGTGCTGGGTACTGGAGATGACCAAAGGTCTCTCAAGGAATTGACAAGCTAATACTCAAGGCAGCCGATCAGCAATGACTATGTTTTGTGTGTAGGGCCTCGAGTGACATGTGAGTAGTTTGCTTTGAAAGTTGGTGGTTTTGGCAGAAAGTGTTGCTGGAGCTCCGAAAAGGGCTGGCAGAGTTGGGAATTTCTTATGGAAAAGGTGACCAAGGTGGAGAGGAGTGGGAAGAACGTTCCCAGAGGAAACGAGTGCAGCAAAGAGAAAGAGATGGCGTCAGGTAAGGCCTCCTGCTGCTGGCTGCACCCCTGCAGCCCTCACAGTGCTCTGGCTCTGTCCCTTCCATTTCATGCTGGAAATCTCATTCCCACCCCAGTTACATACAGGAATGGAAAGGAAAGCCAGAGAACCTTGGGTGAACTGAGGAGGCCATCAGCCTGGGTTCTCTTCACCTGTGCTTGGGAAGGGGAAAAAAAAAAAACCTGGGATCACTGATACATCCTAACCTCTTCACCTGGAGCCCTTACCTACTCCTTCCGCAGTGCTTTCTTGTTCTCACTTCCTTCCCCTTCCTCTTCCAACCCGTCTCCCTTTCTCTACTGTGATGTGATGTTTGTGATGTGAGATGCAATGTAATACACTCAAAGGGGTAAATGATGGACTAGGTATAACCTGTTACTCATGCAGGGCCCATTTACATTTTAATAAGATATAACATTTTTGACTAAAGCAATGACATTCTCAATGGTAAATTTGGGACAACTTCAATAGAAGAGGGAGGAATTGAAGTTTTTGAGAAGGGTTTACTTCTTCACCCCTCACCCCTAAGAGTATTTTCTACACAGTGGGTTGTGGCTTAGGAAATCAATTTTGTGGGTCACAACGAGCGTATATATATATATTTTTTTGCTCAGACTGGAGTGCACTGGCATGCTTCCGGCCACCGCAGCCTCGACCTGCTGGACTCTGGCCATCCTTCCGCCTCAGCTTTTCAAGTAGCTGGAACTACAGGCGCGTGCTACCATGCCTGGCTAATTTTTTTTTGATTTATTGTAGAGATGAGGTCTTGGCAAGTTGCCCAGGCCGGTCTCGAACCCGCGGGCTCAGGCAATCCACTCACCTCAGCCGCCCAAAGCGCGGGATTACAGGCTGAACCACCAAACCTGGCTTCAAGGAGCATTTTTAAAAGAATAAAATAGAATGGAATAGAACAGACAAAAATATTAGAGTTCATAGTTTATAGTAAGGGTAAGTATTTTAGGTAAATGTATGTGTGTGTGTGCACATGCGTGCACATGAGTGTGTACTTGGTCATGATATAAAATATATTTTTTTGCTGTGGGTTTTAGTCCAAACAAAAGTTTGAAAAATATTGTCTTAAATTTATCATTCAAGAAGAACAATTTGAATATACCCTGAAGACCTCAAATCACTCTATAAAAAAGATACCTGCACACGTATGTTTATCGCAGCGGTGTTCACAATAGCAAGAACCTGGAAACAACCATGCTGCCCATCAAAAGAGGACTGGATTAAAAAAAAATGTGGTACATATACATGATGGAATACTACGCAGCCATAAAAAAGAACAAAATCATGAATTTCGCAGCCACCTGGATGGAACTTGAGTCTATAATACTGAGTGACCTCTCACAGAAACAAAGATACGAATATCACATGTTCTCACTCATATAATGGACCTTGAACATCCAATGTAATACTATAAGAAAATGACTGATGGTACTGGGAAACTATGGGGGGGAGGGGGATGGGATTAACAGTCGCAAATATCTGTCTGGGGATGGGGAAACACCTCTTATCAACAGGGTGCCTGAATGAAACGTAATTGTACACCTAACCCTTAACTGTATCCCACAAAATCATAATAAAAAATATTGATAAAAAAAAAAAGAAGAACAATTTGATTTTAAGCTGAATGAGTTGGGCTTTTCTTAGAATCAGACAGTCTTGGCTAGCCCAGTGGACCTTGTGGTGGGTTTAAGAGTATTTTGACTATTTTCTATGACGATATCAGAGGAGTGAAAGTCCCTCAGTTTTTTCAAGTTTTCTCAGGAAACAAAACAAAATGAAGTACTAACAATTGTTTTCTACCTGCCTCAGTGAGTGATTTTTGCTTGAGGTTTCTTCAGGGACAATTATAGGAGATGAAGACTCAGTGTTTCTAAACACCTTTGAGGATGAGAGTAATTAATAATGCATATCTTCTAACCACGAGAGCATATGTGGATTTCCTACTGGACTTTTCCATTTGCTTAAGGCAGAAGAACCAACATGGCTTGTTTAAATTGAGCAAGATCACAGTGTGAAGAATTAATCCTGGGGCATAGAAAAAAGAAGCAAGAGCTGCTAATACTATTGCAGAGCACTGCCTTGCCCCCAAAGACAAGCTGAGCCCTTGAGTCTAAGGCACCAGGTAACGGGAGCTGGAGTGCTCAGAAGTACTTTTAGTGATTATTCCATTTTCAGGCAAATATATATGAAAATGTTAGTCCTAGAAAATCAGCTGTATGCCAGAAAAACCCCTAGAACTCTGAAGAGGGGCGTGGACAATCCCATTTCACCAAGTCGAGAGGATGACTGAAAATGCCAGGTCTATGAGGCTCAGGGTGAAACAGATCCCACAGGAAGTTAAGGACAGGTTTGAGAGTTTTTGCCCCAGGGAAACCACCCAGAATTGTAAACTGATTGATTGTTTACGTGATGACATCTTCCCTGAGTCTGTGCCACCCAGATGTCAAAACAAAACAAAACAAAACAAAAACACCCGAAAATGCACAACCATTCTTTGGCCAAACTGATAATGAGTAATGATTAACAAAATGTTCTTTGCTTTGGCTAGACGCCTGGAAGAAAGACTGTGTATCTATCTCCTAGGTGGCTTAAAGAGGCCTTTGTGTGTTCTTCATGTTCCGGGGAGGTGAAGGTAGAACCTTCACTGTCTTGGTGGTTTTTATGGGTCAGGCTGCCTCCTAATTACATCTCGATTCTTTGAAAAGTGAAACTTCAGGAAGTAACCAGCTGGTGAGCAATTCCCCCCATTTTGCAGAGTCTGCAGACCCATGGTAGTCAGTGGTTACCTCAACGATATAATATTTTCAGAGTTTCAGAACATATCCTTGGTATTCCTTACCCCCTTAGATTTCACATAATTTTAGCTCTAATTAAAATACTACATACTGGAAGAAGTCACTTCTAAGCCTATGTGTTATCTAAATTTTAGCGTGAAAGATTTTTTTTTTTAACTTATGAATGAGTCATTGGGAAGGAAAAGACCAAATGAGAACACTTCTCTCACATTTGGCCCAGGCAATTCAAGGTGACTTATTTATAGCTTAATAAATAAATAAGGGTCTATAAAGAAGAAGAAAAATCAAAAGTGGTATGCAGGTTCCCTGTATCTGCTATTTTATTTATTTATTTAGAGTTGGAGTCTCACTCTGTTGCCCAGGCTGGAGTACAGTGGCACACTCAACGACCACCGCAGCCTCGACCTGCCTGGCTCAGGTGATCCTTCCGTCTCAGTCTTTCAAGTAGCTGGAACTCTAGGTGCATGCCACCATGCCCGGCTAATTTCTTGATTTATTGTAGAGATGAGGTCTCACTAAGTTGCCCAGGCTGATCTTGAACCCCTGGACTTGGGCAATCCTCTCACCTTGGCTTCCCAAAGTGCTGGGATTACAGACTTGAGCTACCGCACCTGGCCTTGTAACTGATATTTTAGGAAGATCTAGACCACTGTGATTATCAGGAGAAGGAAGGTTAGTGCTGTTGATAACACTGACAGAGAAATGGCAAATATAATCTTTTAAATTGAGAGCTTTATACACCTAAAGCCCAGACCAAAATTATTTGTATCCCTCAATGCTATTGAAATAAAAAAAATTTTAAAAATTGAGTGCTTTGTTTACAAATGAATGGCCTCTCAGATTCTCACAGAGTTACAGGAATTATACCATATATGATCCAAGTTTCACTGGAAATGGTTTATGGACCAGAGAAGTATGTTTAGTACGACAGTTGAAGAAAATTCAGTAAAAGCTATGAAATGTAAACGAAACTTAAGAGGCTGGAGCCACCTATAAATGCTTGTAAGGAGTCTTTCCCAAGTAGAATTATTTTGGAAATGTAATTTTGGATTTCAGTCTTCATCTTGTCAGCCTAATATGTGCATCCCTCCTCTATGTGTGTTGGGCGTATATATACTTATGGTCTCCCCTGATGCTCTACCCTGCTTAGCTGAATGCACGAGTTTCTCAGTTAAACATTTGAAGGAAGAGATAAAGTACTAAAGAGAAGGAAAAAGAAGAGAATGAAAGGGAAAAATGAAAGGAAGGAAGAGAAAGAGAAAGAAAGAAAGAAAGAGAAAAAAATAACAGCTAGAACCTAGAATATAGAACACAGACAGAAATAGAGGCAGGCTTCATTTATTCTGTTTCACAGTCTGGCTACAGCCAGGACTTGTGTCTGCTTCTTTGTTCTGGAAACAGGGGAGATCTTCTTTGTCTGGGCTCTGGGGTTATGACCAGAGTGGGTTTCTTGAACAAATGCGCCCAGAGGTTCCCCTGAGAGGACTGGCCAGGCAGAGTGATCTTAGAGAGGTTAAGAGAAAGAGCAAGTGAAGAGGAAAAGAGTGGGCTCAGAAAACATGTGGGAAAGAATCAGGTGAGTGAGTTTATTTCCGCATACATGGCAAGTGCTTTTCAGGTTGTGCAAACTAATAGATCTATGAGGTTGGTCTTGGCATAGAGTAGGCTCTCAAAACAGAGTTGCTGGGTGAGGTCTGATAATGGAGTTGGGGTGGCAGAGAAGTAAATGCTAAAAGACTTAAGGGAATAAATATTTCTCAAGAACACTGGAAGTGTTTAGGTTTCAAACTGCCTTGCCAATTATAAATCATTTTATTTGTTTGGTGAAGTGAATCCATAAGGATCTTGTTGGCAACATTTTTGTTGTTGTTGTTCTACTGTGGTCATCATATGGACCACTTACTAATTCAGGACTCTTAGGTATTTTCTTCTTGTGACTTGGAGGCCAAGCTGAAGGTTTAACTCCCTGCTGGTATCACTGATTCTCCTTCTGTTTCCTGACTCTCCATTTCTACCACCATTGTCTTTCAGCAATGACTGGGGCCAACTTGGAAAAGTGGACACTGCTACTGCTGGCTTATGTTCATTTGACTCTGTTGTTGTCATCTCCAAAAACTGCCCCTACAGGCCCCTTCGGCTTTCTGGGTGCTCATCTCACTGTTGGAAGTTCTGCTGACCACAGAAGGAAATGAAGGGGAGTCCCAGCTACTTAATTAAGTCCCCAGTTGGAACTTGGGCTGTTTTTATTCCAAAAGCACAGTTGCAAATGGTGATGAGATTTCACGGTACTCTTAGTGTAGTTCTCTATTTCAGGCACAAAACAAGTTAAGGAAGCATCTGATGGTTGGCTCAGATCTTGACCACAATGTTTCTATGGCAAATTGGCTACTAATTTGCCAATAATCACTTAGAAAAGACTATTAGAGTCAAGACACATTCATTCAGAACTAATGAAACTGAATGTGGTCTAACAATTTCTTATTTCATGTTTTGCACAAAACTCAAATGGCTCTAACTTGTCTGAATTAGGACCTTCATATAAACTCTATTGAATACATCCTATTCCAGCAGTCTTGCCCTCATCATAGGCTGTTTTGCCCATAGAGAAAGAGGCAATAAAGTTTAATATTCCGGTCGTACTAACACCTTCATGATGTTTGTAGAAGGAGCAACCTTGGTCCAAGTGAACAAGAAAAGAGGAAGTTCCCGAACCACTTCCAAAGGGTTGAGGCTGAAGAGCAGATGTCTATGGGCTGTCCAAAAGTCTGCCACATGGCCCAACAGTGTTACCGCTGACGAAACCCCAAGTCTACAACTCAGGGTGGTCTGGAAGTGAAGGATTGTTTTCCTGAGAGTGGTTTCAAGAATGTAGCTCCTCACCTAATAAAAGGAATGTGCAATGATTAACCGGCTCTAATATTAGTATCTGCAAAATAAAGAGCAATTGGGCCTGGTATGAAAAGGAACAAACCTTGCACGCACCCACTGCCAGGTAAAATCTGTTCTTTCTCAGTCATAAATCTTTCTTGGACGCCAGAGAAGAATTTCACTTCCGTCAGAAACACTGAGTGAACCAAAGAGAAATAACATGTTGTTTGGGAGATGAAAGCATGTTGAGTTTAAAGCTCTTTCTGTCTTTTCAGCCTGTTTTTCTGGCTTGTTTCTGATGGTGTCCTTGACTTGGCCATGCCTCGCATTGTTTTGCACAAGATGGGGCAGTACAGAGGAAGAAAGGTCAAGATAGGCCATTTTCTTCAGTTTTAGTGTTAGAGAACTTGCATCTGGCATCGAATCTCACTGTTTTCTATGGTGGACTATTGGTCAACTATTTTATGATACCAAACTCTTGATAATTATGAAAAATATATCAATAGACCTTAGGGTTTTCTTAAACTCAAGATCACCATTAATTGAGGTGTAGAAGTTAAATTATTTGCTCATCAAATAAGATGACCACTCTTGCTGAACCAGAGATTCAAATTAGTAGCAGGCACTTACCTAATTTGTCTTCATAAAACCCTTTGGTGTAGGGTAGTGGTTTTCAAAGTATAGTCCTCACAGCATTAGCATCACCTGAAAACTTGCAGAGATATAGATCCTTGGCCCCACCCAGGGCTTACTGAGCCAGCAATCTGTGTTTTAGCAAGCCCTCTAAGTAATTCCAATGTCCACTAAAAAGTTTGGGAACCACTGGTGTGGGAAACATTTTCACTGTAGAATTTATCACGTGCCATCATATCGTGGATCTTTTGAGGTCTCTTACAGTTAAAACTGTCAATGTTAAATTCTAGATTTCCAGGGGTCCTCATGTATGCAGTAGGCGATCAGTAAATGTTCCTTATCAATGCTGAGTCTCTGATATAGTAGACAGGACAACTCCTTCCCTCCTTTCCTTCTTCCCTTCCTTCCTTTACTTGCCTTATATTACTTTAGGAAAGAGTCTTCCCCTTTACATGTGTTTTAGATGGGGCTGATTATCAAGTGGATACTTGGCAACCACTTGGCAGCCACTTCACCCAGGTTGATCAATCAAAATGTCCCACACTCCGGATACAGTGATTAGTCTGGAGGTCCTAGCAGGGACACTGAAAATTTGGGGGGTGGAAGAGAGCAATGTGAACACTATGAAGGATGCCCTCTCCCTATTCCCCACTTTCTGAGCCTCGAGAAACCAGGTGAACTTGGAACTTCGGGAGGCACATTTGTCTTCACGTGGGATCCTTCTTCCTGGGAATGAAGCCAACTCAGAGAAAAGCAAAGCCAAGTGTTAGAGGACGAGAGGGGCAGCTGATGTCATCTTTTGAACCCATGGAATCACCATGCCTTGAAATCACAGTCAGCTCTGTCCTTGGACTTCATATTCAATTCAACAGTCCCTGTTAATAACCTAACATATGAACCTGGGGAGATCCATATTAATGCTTTTTTTTTCAGAGAAATATACATACAAATTTGAACTCAGTGGAATTATATCATATAGAAAATCAAAGTCCCTTGTGATCACCCCACTTCCTTGAAAAGGAATATTTATACTTTTGTATATATTCTTTCAGATTTCTCTCTCAAAATGTAAATAAAATAGTATGTTACCTTAGATTTTTCTCAGTTTTTCTAGAGGCCCATTAATTCAGGAACAAAATAATTGGTGCCAACATCTACTTTCTAGAGCAAGGTGGTCAGACTATTTACTCAGGATTTGCAAAGTTTGTGAGCCAGGACTGGATCTGGCATTATTAGCTTGTAAAAGAAGTTAGAAAAAGCTAAGAATTCATGAGGAAGTTGACAAGGCCAGTAGGAGAACATCTCTGGAGATCATTTTCAGCTTGGTAGGGATAACCCCAATCCTGCCCTGTGGGGGCAGGGAATATTTGTCTCTAAACTTAAGCCAAGTGGGGGGGAAGGCTTCCAGAAAATCACACAGAAGACCTCATATGCATCCACTGGAATTTGCAGTGCTTGGTACCTTATTCATTCCTAAAGCTGGCTGATATCACTGTCAGAGCAGCAGAGAGAAGAGATGAGACTAAAGTCATAATTTGATTTGATTTGACTTGCGTTCCCTTCTGACCGTCTGCCAACTGTTTCCAATTTGGAACCTTTGCAAAACATGAAATCATCCAGACAGAATGCCTCTATCTGGGTTGGTTGACACTTGGGAAACCTTCCTCTATCACATCCAATCATAGATTTCTCCTCTAAATCCATGACCTTTCTTTTACACTCTCCCGAGTCACTGCTCCCATCCAGGGTCATCTCTATACAACAATTTAGAACACAGCATAAAGGAGGATGTGATTATTGTGTGAAGTGATTTTTGTAAGAGAAGCTACGTGTATAGTGACTTTAGTGATGAGTCCACTGACAGTGGAAATCTTCACAGTAATTTCCAGGGCCATGTTCCAGTTAACATCAGAATTCTCTGGAACTACAATTTTTTTTCTGGATTTTATACCTGCCTTTCCATCCCCAATTTCTTCTCCCTAAACCCAAATGAACCTCACTGTATAAAGTTCTTGAGTTCTCTCTAGGACATTGCCCCACACTGAATCCCCATTTTCTGAGCATCCAGCCCCTAGGTTCTACCCCTTATTAATATTGTAAGAATATTGTTTATGGGGGGGGAGTTAAAAAAAGAATATTGTTATAACAATCATTTAAAACTTTAAATAATTGTATTTTTACCACATTATCTCATTTACTCCTCATAATATTCCCATGAAGCATTATTTTCTCAATTTTGAAGATGAGGAAACAGAAGTTCAGAGGAGTTAAGTGATTTTCTCAGTGTCACACAGCAAGTTGGTAGTAGAACCAGGACAATAATTCATATTTTTCTGACTTGTAAGGTCTATCTTCTTTTCCTAACAACATCCTTCATCTGCTGCCTCTCGAAAGCGACCGGATCACACTCAGTTCCGTCAGCTTTAACTAGTTCTCTCAGTTCCATATTCCATCATTTCTCTCCAAACTCCTTGAATTTTCTTTAAACTGTTTCAGAAGTTTCTAGCAGTAGTTACATTTCAAGTATTTTGGCCCTGGTCAGACTGAGGGCTGCCAGTCTACAAAGGAATTTTGGGAAACATATTTCTTTAACTGATCAATTCAACTTGAGTATTTGAGACTTTTATTCCATTAACTCTTCCTTAAAGGTTTTTCACTTTTTTTTTAATTCAAGGAAATAAGTTCCCTCTGAACAGAAAAGTTCCAAATTCCCATTTGTGGGATGGGGGAGCTTTCTAAAAACAACAACAAGACTTGCTTTTTCCTAAGAACTTGAGAAAATATCTTCTAAAGACCAGTAAATTTAAATGGTTTTAAAAATTATTTCATTATTATCTTATATGTTTATAATATATTTACTTTTAATTTTCCCATACTCTTAACTACTATCTGTTTATATTTAACCTTTGTTCTAGTTAATTGTTTTTGGTAATTTTTCAGTTAGAAAAGGAAGATGATCTTTAACAATTTTTACTTGCTTTTGATATATCCGTATCAAGTAATAATGAAAAAAGAATACGTGTAACATGTAGAAAGGGTTATTTTTACTTGTATATTACAATCTGAACAGAGGCTAGGTGATTTTTACAGTTGGTTTCAAAAGTTATGTCATTCTTTTTTACAAATACACTTGCAAACATATTAGTTTTTATCTAAATATGTTTAAATATTAGACTTCCTGATTTATATGTTCACTGAAAGTGGCTTGGATTAACAACATTTATTCTTGGTTCTTGGGAAAAAAATAGAGTTTCTTAATTTCATATGCCCAGAACATGAGATGGAAAACAGCATTTACAGTAAATATCTACATACATAGCCTTGCTTGAACTTCTAAACAATCTGGTGAAACATTATCGTTATTTACAAGTTGAGAAGCTGAAGGTCAGAAGGTCCTCATTCTACAAATATTGATTAAAGGTTACAGGGCCTAGGGAAGGAAAGGTTTAAGGGGCCGTTTCGTCCAACCTGCAAGCTTAAGAGGGATGTTCATTTTGGCTGCTCTTAAGTGGAGATTTTGTATATAGAAACAGTGCCTCTCCTTGTTTCTGATGCCAGCTTCAACCTAGAGTTACTCTTCTATCTTTCTCAAAAAGCCACATTGCCATCGTTTCAGAAACTGTGACAGTCACTCAGAGTTTCTGAGAGATGGTAAGCTGGTAGGGTGGCCAGATAAAATAAAGGGCACCCAGTTAAATTTGAATTTAAGATCAACAATAAGTAATTTGTAGTATAAGTATGTTCCAGTCAATGTTGGGACATACTTATGCTAAAAACTTTACTCACTGTTTATCTGAAATTCAATTCTAACTGTGCACCTTATATTTTTATTTGCTAGATCTGGCAATGCTACAAGTCAGCTTCCTAGATAAGAAGCAGTTGGTGGCCTGGCTCAAGCTTTAAGGATAGTGAACTCACTAATAACACTGAGGGAGGTGGAAAAACGTAGATGCTAAAGCTACACAGACTGCGTTGCTTGGGATTCATATCCCTGTTACCCTGCTTATTGGATTCCTTCACCCTCCCAAGCCTCAGTTCCCTCCTCTTTAAAACAGTGGGCAACAACAGTCACCATTACCTTAGGATTATTGTGAGAATTAAATAAAATAATGAACCGGGTGCGGTGACTCAAGTCTGTAATCCCAGCACCTTGGGAGGCTGAGGTGAGAGGATCGCCTGAGTCCAGGGGTTCGAGACCAGCCTGGGCAACTTGGTGAGACCTCGTCTCTACAATAAATGAAAAAAAAAATTAGCTGGGTGTGATAGCGCATGCCTGTAATTCGGGCTACTTGGAAGGCTGAGGCGGAAGGATCTCCTCAGTCCAGCAGGTTGATGCTGGGATGGTCGTGAGTGTGCCACTGCATTCCAGCCTGGGCAACAGAGTGAGACTCTGACTCAAATAAATAAATAAAAAATGCAGAATATCTATCACATAGATAATGCTTGATAAATTGTTTTTGCGTTAGCATTTTTTATATAGTGCCAGAGAACACACTGATGATAATCTTTTGAATTATCTACAATCTATTCATCTATAGATCTGTGTTTATATCTGTATCTGTCTATGTCTACACATATGATATATATCAGGAGTTACTTAACTGGGCAGGACACTTGTATGGTAATTGCATTGTCTGGTAAACCTCTTAAAAATACATCTTGCCATTTGTAGAGTGTTTTGATTAAGTTGTTTATATTTATTATTGTTGGTTTCAACTCTGGTTCATGAAAAAGAAAAGTGCACTGCATTCAGTTTAAAAATATTTTAACATGGATATGTTTAACTTCAATATTTGTTAGTTATTCCATAATATTTGTAAACACAGTGTATAATGCATTACACACTTTTTTTTTTTTGAGTTTTAGTCTCACTCTGTCGCCCAGGCTGGAGTGCAGTGGCACTCTCACAGTCACTGCAGCCTCGACCTGCTGGGCTCAGGTGATTCTTTTGCCTCAGTCTTCCAATTAGCTAGAACTACAGGCGCATGCCACCATGCCCAGCTAATTTTTTGATTTATTGTAGAGATGAGCTGTCACCAATTTGCCCAGGCTGGTTTCAAACCCCTGAACTCAGGCAATCCTCTCGCCCAGGCCTCCCAAAGTGCTGGGATTACAGGCTAGAACCACTGTGCCTGGCCACACACTTTTTTTTATCTGCAATTTTTATTTTTTAATTCTTTTATTTTAAAGATATAGGGTACAATTCAGGATTAGGTATACATGTGGACATTGTACAGGTAAAGTTTGGCCTCCCTTTGGTCTCCACTTTTCATGGTTTGAGATCAGGTACCCCTGTTGATGTTGTGTCTTGCCCTCCCCACACTCCGGCAGTGTCCTGCTACTACCAATCCCTTTCTTGTAGTATTATGATAAGTGTGCAGGGTCCACTTCTGAGTGAGAACATGCGATACTCTGTTCTTTGTTTCTTTGCTAGATCACTGGGTATGATAGACTCTAAATCCATCTAAGTTGCTGCGAAGTCCATATGTTTGTCCTTCTTTATGGCTGCATAATATTCCGTTGTGTATATGTACCACATTTTTTTGGTTCAGTCCAGTTTCGATGGGCAGCACAGTTGGTTTCATGTTTTTGCTATTGCGAATAGTTGTATTGCATACTTTTAATATATATTTGCCAAGTTAGAAATATTGTTCCATTATACTCAAAACTTACTGAATTTAGATGTTGATTAGGAAACAATTAAGTAAAAATGCAACTATTGTGTATTCTGAATAGTGCAGATATTGTACTTTTACCAAATGTTATTCCTTACCTATCATCTATATTTTTACCTACATTTATATGACACAAACTTTTCTGGATTCATTTATTTATCTTTTCATCCAACGTTTCCATATAACCCCACCTCATCAGTCTAGTACTAGCTACATATGTGGGTGAGAGGATAGGATGAGGGACCTCAGCATATAGAAGCTGTGTGAATTTTCCAGATGCTTTCAGAAAGTCTTGTGATGACGCAGTTCCTGTCACTGTTTTGAGCATCGTGGGAACATGCAAAACTGAATAAAATCCAAGGGGCTTACAATTTATTCGAAGGTGGAAGGAAAACATGCATACAATTAACCGTGGTTTGGAGCAGAAAATGATGACGACTTTATGATGAATACTGACAAAATATGCCATGGGACCAGATGTATTTGCCCAGTTACAATGACAAGTGCTAGATCCAATTGTCACATTTGACAATGATGACTTTAAGGTAAGAGACTTTTTCGCTGAAGTTTTATTCTTCCTTTCCTTTCCCTTTTCTCTTCTATTTGCCAGTATACTGTACAATTCAGTACCTAAGGGGAGGAAATCAACCTGTACTGTTGGGATTTGCTGGTAGCATTGGAAGTCACCATACCCTTTAATAATCTGTCAGCATGCACCAACAACGTTTATAAAGAACCCCCAACGTTTATGTCTTTGTCTCAGTAATCTTGCATCTGAGCAACTAGTCTAAGAAAACAATAAGGGAGGAGTTAGTTATGCACACATGTAAATGTATGTGTAAATATATCCATCTGTTTCTTTGAATCTACATGTTTAGAGGAAAAAAAAATGGCTGGCTTCATGGGTAGACTACCAGTAAAGTTGCACAGAGTCCTACACTCAGAAAGGAGTTCCCTACTTGAGGTTTTACACTCTGTGGTTGTCACCCTGAACTTCATGTTTTTTATTTTGAATTTGTGCTTTGTAAGTGAGGTTCGATGGGACAATGGAGCATGCACAGGGTGTTTGGACCCTTGAACCACAAGTGTCTCCTACTACCTCCACTGGATGGGTTCTCTGCTTGTCTCCCATGAACCTGTCTAGTTGTTGCTGTTGTCTCCTGCCCCTGCATGGGAATGGGTGGAGGTGAAGTGCTCCACACTGTGGGGTGAGGCCCTGGATAGCTGTAATGGTCTCCATTTGCCCTCACGTTCCCTGTTGCATCCAAGGAAGTACAACATTAAATGGCAAATAAAAAAACAAAAACAAAACAAACCTTTACAGGCTAAAAGAGAGACCACAACAGAAAGAAAAAACTGTTTTCCCTGCTATTGTGAACAAGATGCCCACTGGGCCCCACACGTTATGTAGTTAGCTCTGAAAGAAAAATGCTAATAGGAGGTTTTGGTGGTCCCAGTACATCTTTACCAAGAAGTTATTCTAGATAAAATGGGACAGAGGCATACTCCTCTCCTTAGCTGCAGGAATTCAGCCAAGAAGGGAGAGCACTCACACAAAGCCTATGGAGTTCCTGTGGCAGGGCTTAAGGGCTTTCCCCACACTGTTAGGAAACTGGCTTCAACTTTTGGCACTGAGAAAGATTGCCCTTGGGTGTGTGTGTGTGTGTGTGTGTGTGTGTGTGTGTGTGTGGTGGGGGGTGGGTGTGGGCGTGGGTGCAGGGGGGAGGTGTGAGTCAGTGTTTCCTGAGTCACTTTCTATGATATTTCTTGTGGTTTCCCTCTTTGTTTCTGGTACCAGAATTTAAATTTGTACCAGAGTTTCCATTGTGTGAAGACCATGTTTTTTTCAAAGATTAAAACAACAACAACAACAAAAAACTGAAGGTAGGTTCAGCACGCCAGGCAGACCCATCAATCTTGCTTGTAATTGAGTCTGCCATTGGTGAGTAGCCACTTGGGAGGAAATTGCTCACCCATGTGGAGTGAATGAACTCTTTCAGGGCGCCGGCCCTCCACTGAGGGCTGCATGGTGGCCTCCTGCCAAACAGTATTCTCGTGGTGTCTGACTCAGCTACGTACTCAGGTTCAGACCAGAAAGCAGTTTGTTCCCCTGGTCATGCAGATAAGCGTCTGTTTGCTCTCCCTCTTCCTGGTTCAGCATGGCCCATCTGGGTCCCGTTAGAAAGACACTGATATCGAAATGCATGAAGGCTTTTGGTGACAGGAATAGGGAAATGAACTCAACAAGGGCTTTGAGTACATTTGTTTGACGAAGGGAAGAGCAAGCAATGTAGCTTCATGATATTAAGGTGAAAGCTGATGAGGCCAGGCCTCCTTCCAGTTGATTCATCTCTGGACCATTTTAAACCAACTATAAAGAAATACCAGCCCTGTTGGCAGTTTCTTCATAATTGTTCTAAAGAATTGGCTTTACTTTTCTTTCCTCTAACATATTCCAAATAATGTCTTTCTGCCCATCCAAATCAACAATGTGAGATCGCCTCTTTTATCCATCAGAGGCGTTAGAGATAAATAAATTGATAAGGAAGTAAAATTCCTGTGTTTATGCTTCTAGACAATTTAACCGAAAGAACATTAAGCTGCCACTTCTTCCTGTTTTTTTTTTAAGAACCCTCTGTTTAGGAGATTGATGACTGAGTTCACATCTTTAATATTCTGCGTAAATCTTCGGGAAGAAGCTGCCTCCCTCTTGAATGAACCCCCTAGCAAAAATGCCCATGTGCTTCTTAGCCACTATTTGGAATGCTTCAGTACTTTGGAGAAACCTCCTAATGATCTTTATGATATGGGGATGATCACACAACTATAATAGGATAAAAATTAACAGCATTATCTAAAACATACTTAGACTTTCTAGGTCCGTCCATTAGAAAGAATAGAGAATAATGCTCTCTTCTGAAAAGAAATGAGCTAAAGAGATATATTTATATGTCAGCATAGGCAGAGTCTAAGAAGGCAAATCATAGAGATGAGCCCATAATTTAATTGTGGACAAGACTGTTGAAAAATTTTTCAAAAGCACTTTGTTTCAAATCTCTTAGCAATAATCATCTTGGATTATGGTTTTGTGTTGACTTGTTGATCTCTCCCAGTTGCTTAAGCCCCCTAGGCTCAGTATCTAGAACAAATATAATCCTTAAAGCCTTAGTGAATTAAAAAATAGATGAAAGTCCTCACTTCTATATGTTGTGAGATATAGGATGAGGAGGGGCAGTCAGAGTGTGGTGATACCCTGAGCAAAGCGCTTGATGTGTTTTTAAGGCCTCTGCCTCCAACAAGCCAAGATGAAAACATTCAAGGGGAAAAATGTTCCCTGAAGGGAAGGATATATTGGCAACACCCAAAATGTCTTAAGCAACATTAAACAACTTACAGCCCTTGATAGATGAGCTAGGAATTTGGAGCATTTATGCCCCTGGGACATCAGCCAAAAATACAGCGTGGCTATATATTTTAAATCTATAGCAACAGCTCAGACAAATTGAGGTTTTTCTCATCTCTGAACTTTGCAGGGCTCCTCCCTGGCTGAAGTTGCTTTCCCTTCTTTTAGTGTTCTCATGGAAAAGAGCAAAATGTTCTGCGTGGAATTTTATCTTCAACTTTCTGTGGACAGTGGAGAGAGCCCAAAGGCACATCTCAGGTAAGTGGAAGGATGCAAGTATGTAGCCTCTTTTTCACAGTGTCATATATTTAACACTTTAACCATCTAAATTGAGCAATCTAGACTTGGAGCCTTTGTCTAGCTTGGAAAAATCATGCTTTGAAAAGCAAATTCTATATAGTTCAATTATAATCAAGCCTGTTCACAAGAATTAAAGGTCACAGTCAAATGTCCTTAGTATTTCTCAACTGCCATCTAAACAGACTCATGAGAAGATGTGGTTGTTTAGAGTGATGCTCTTTCCCAGGCCAACCTGACATGACAGAAACATTTATCAAGGAACAAAATTCAAGTCAGGCGTGAACATGTTTGGCTGGCTCCCTCACCGCTATGATTAATTTTGTCATAGCACAGGACACTGTTTTTAAACCCAGTTTGTGTTTTTACATCAGTTTGACGGTTGCTACTGAAGGATCCTAACGGCCTTCTGATTCCTCAGAGGCAGATTAAACTGTCTTACTCCAGTTCATGCATCATCTAGAGAAGAGGTTATTTTTGGAGCCTGGCGGTGTAGTGGAGGAGCAGAAGAAGGAGAATTGGGAGTCCTTTCCTTCTGGGCATCTTAGCTGGGACTGATTTATACCATGAAATTGAATAGAATGGAAGTTCCTCCAGAATGATCAATTCCTCTGAGCTCCCACTAGTCTGTATGTGGTCTCATCAAGCATCTACCTTTAGGGTTGAAACTAGATCTACCTCTGGAGATGAGAGAGTGAACAGATGCCTTCCCGATGAGGATATCCTTCAAAGTAGAGACGAGGGAGCTAAGCAAAAGGGAGAAAGCTGCCTGTGCTCACAGTATAAACATGGTCCAGGGCGAGGAGAACTCGAAAGTGCTTCCCTATTTAGGGCCTTCCCTGTCACTGCAAACCCCTTTGAAGGAAGGCTGTGTCCTGGGGGAGGGCCTTCTTTCTCTCCATAGTGGCTTCTCTTTGCCTAAAGTTTAAGCCCCCAATTCTCTGACACACCATTCAGTCTCCCTGCTGTGGTCTCAGTTACATTTCCAGCTGAATTCCTTGCCTCTCCTGCTTCAATACATAAGCAGTCCTCCTTTTTTTTGGATGCACTATGGCCACGCTCAGCCTCTGCCTTTATTTATTATGAACATAATACGTTTGCATGCCACACCTCCTTTGCTTGACTAAGGTCTTCTTTAGCCTTCAGAATTCAAGTCACGCATCACCTTGTTCAGGAAGTTTCTTTAAGACTCCCAAAACTGGATTAGGTTTTCTTTCAGGGAACCCATGATACCCTGTGCTTATTTTCATGACTGGCCTGATGATGTTTTTGTATAATTGTCTGTCTTTCCTCCTTCCCCTTCTGTAAGGGACACCAATACTTCTCAGGAATGAAGAACACAGTCTTTCAGAGGGTCACAGATAGCCACTGGAGACAGCTATCAGGAGTCAGTTCCCTTCAAGAGATGACTTTTGTTGAAAAGAGCTGTCTAACATAAAGTACAGTATAGCAGGCACTGAAGACTAAGAAGAGGAGGAGAGGTGAAGGGACAAAAACAAAATCACCTATAAGGAACAATGTACACAGATGCAGGCGGAGAGTACACTTAAAGTTCAGACCAAAAAACAATTTGTATACCCAAAAGCTATTGAAATAAACAAAGAGCTGTCTGAGCCAAGTCTTGTCCCCTTTCTGGAGTGGTCAGCATCCAATGACTCATCAACACAGAGGTATAATGTTTTAGCCTTTAAGCCCAGGTAGTTCAAGTCTGAAAGCTCACCAGACCTTTAAAACTCTCTGCAGGGTCTCTGAGGCTTCCAATTGAGAGACTGCCTCACTCAGCTTCTTTTTGTGACCGGTGCTGCTTCCTTTCTGCCTTTCCATAGGTGTTGATTCTGAGAGTTCTATAATGCATCTTCTGCGTACTGATGTCCATCTCAAAATCAGCTTCCAGGTATCCTGATGTGAATGCCTGCCTTCATCTGATCTGAGCACCTTGAGGATAGAGACTGAACCTTTCTCATCTTTGTATTTTCAGCAACCAGCAATGTGCCTAGCACAGAGTATGCTCTCAATAAATGTTAATGGGCAGATGGAATAAATGACATTCAGAGGGAGAGGAGTATATGGTATTGTTAAAAAATGAAGGAGGCAATCATGCTTTCTCATATGATAGTCTTGACTGTTATACAGAGGAAGAGGCCTGGATTGGAGTTAACAGATGAGGGCTTGAGTCCTGCTCTTTTACTTACTTATTAAGTGTGTGTATTGCTGGATCCTAATGGAAAACAGATCGTATACACAATCCAGGTGATTGGAGGAGAATTTAATTAAAGGGCTATCGACAAAGTGAAGGCTGGATTCAGGGAAACCAATAAGTAATAGTGCAATATTTGGGGCTATTATTGAAATGCTGCCACCTCTAGGCCTTTGGGCAAAGAGATGGGAGTGGTGTCTGGAACCCAGAAAGGCTGCCAGAAGGGAACTGTGGCCTATCTAGAGGTCTTGAGACCTGGAAGAAAGAGAGCAGGGAAGATTAGTGCCCAGGGTTGACTCTCCACTGACCTCCATTCTCCTGCCAGTGAGAAGTCAGAAGCCCAGGAAATCCTGCTGCAGTGGAATCAGAGGAGGAGAGAGAATGGGGAGAGCGAGAAGGGAGGAGAATGGAGCTGGAGTGGCAAGTGGATGATACCAGCAGAGAGACCATGGGAAACTCAAGAGTTTGAGTGATTTGCCTCCTACCTGGGAAAAGGAACTCCACCTAGGCCCCAGGGTATGCTAAATACGTGAAACATGCATTGCAAACTGCAAACTGAAATATATGTATTACACAGTTTTCCTGAAAATATTCACTCATTGGTTCTGAGGATGGGTCTTCACACAATTCAACCACTTTCCAAATCTAGGAAGAGTTGCCACGAACAGTGCTACTGATTCAGTAACAGGAAATCACCTCTGCGTCTGCTGACTACACTGCATTTGGATTAATGGGTGCCAGGGGTGAAAAGTCCGGCTTTCTCAGTCCTGACCTTGTGCCCCTAAATTTCAGTTGTTCTTCAGTTCATACATAAGTATGTAGCACATTCTCTTCTGTGAGGGCCTTCAGAGTTATGAGTCACTAGATACTGCTGATACATGCAGTTCAGCATTATTTGAAAGAATAGTGTCAATGGATTTATTTGCTCAATACTCATTAAAAAAAATCTATATTATAGCTTCTCTAACTCCTGCCTTAGCTTTTATCTCCTATCCAGTGGAAGCTGGCAGAATTTCAAATCTTCCAGAGTAAAGAAAATGGGCCCAGATACAATATTATTTGTGGAAAATGAATACATAAAGGTTGAATTTAGTTTTTTAAAACTAATAATTCTTTAATTTAATTCATTATTTTTAATTTGTGTCCTATTATAGTGCTTGGGTGTGTGTGTGTGTGTGTGTGTGTGTGTGTGTGTGTGTGTGTGTGTGTGTGTGTATGACTCCAAAAGCTGGAAAGTTTTATTTTTTTCTCTTTCCTCTCCCCCACCTTCCCTCCCTTCCTCCACAACTCCTTCCTTTGTTCCTTCATTTCTCTCTTCCTCCTCCTCCTTTCTTTCACACATTCATGCATGCATTCAGTTAATGCATATTTACTGAACACCTACCACATACCAGACATTCTTCTAGGCAGCAGAGATACCCTAATGAACAAACTAGAAAAATTGTTGCTTATATTCTAGTGGGAGGAGATAGACAATAAACAAGATATAAAAGTAAAATACATTTCATATTAGATACTGACAATTGCTTGAGAGAAAAATAAGCTAGAAAAGGGAAATAGAATAGGGCTGCAGTTTTTCAAAGGTGATCGAGGAATGAAGTAAAATCATATACATATTTCAAACAGAAACTATTTCAGTTCTGAATCCATTAACAGCATAGAGACTTCGGGTAACTCAGTGAGATTCTCTGAGTCGTGTATTTCTTACTTCTAAAGTAACAGTGGTGAGGGCCTCCCCTGCCAGTGCCTTGGTTTGAACCAACATTGTGTCTCTTCTAGATCATTGCAAAAAACTCCTACTAGCCTCCCAGCTTCTCACCCTACACCTGTCAACTACAACCTTTAGAAATCATTCCTCATTCAGACCCTGCAATGGCTTCCAGTGCACATAGGGTGCCTACCAAATCCTTATTAGACTAGCTTTGGAGGTCCACTCTCACTGAACCTACAACTCCAACCTCTCTCCCTCCTCTCTGGCCACATGGCCTCTTTGTTCTTTCTTAAATGTCAATAATTTTCCTATCTTTTTTCTTTGTTTTGTCTTCCCTCTGTCTGGAATGCTTCCCTGATTTACCCGCCTCACTACCTCCCACGAGTCTTGGCTTGGTTCTCTCCTTCTCAGTGAGGTCTGTGTTGACTACCCTAATTAAGCTTTTCAACCTCTCCCCCACAGTATCCTACCCCTAGCCCCCATATTCCGCTTTGTTTTCTTCTTATTTCCATAGTACTCATCACTTTTACACATCTGATAAAATTTACTACATGATGTACTTGTTCTGTTTATGCATGCTTCCATCTGCTAGGAGATTAACTCCATGAAGGCAGGGAACTTGTCTGTTTTGATCTCTGAAGTACCCATGTCCCTGAAACAGTGCCTGACCCCATCATGTGTGCGTGTGTGCGTGTGTGTGTGTGTGTGTGTGTGTGTGTGTGTGTGGCATCCTGCATATATGTATTCATATACATATATGTACACTTTTCTCACCTTCTCATTGTCTCTCATTCTGTCTTTGGTCCAAAATGCTTTCCCTTACACTCTTTGATCATGTCTTCCTTTCATGGGTTGAATGTGCCTCCCCACAAATTCATATGTTGAAGCCCTAAGCTCCATGTGGCTGCATTTGAAGATGTAGCCTCTAAGGAAGTAATCATGATTAAATGAGCTCGTAAGGGAGGATCTGATCAGACAGGATTAAAGTCTTTAAAATAAGAGACACCAGAGAGCTCCCTCTCTCTCTGTCTTTCTGCATGCAGGCACAAAGGAAAGGTCATGAGAACACAGAGCATGAAGGTGTCCCTCTGTGAACTAGGAACGGAGCCCTCACCAGGAACCAAATCAGCCAGCACCCAGATCTGGAACTTCTAGCCTCAGGAGCAGTGAGAAAATAAATTTCTGTTGTTTAGGTCACACAGTCTGTGGTATGTTGTTATATCAGCCTGGGTTGACTAAGACACCTACCTGTGCCCTTAAACTTACCTCAAATCCCTCTTCCTCAATTAAGTAATTGCCAACTAAGTCTACTGAGGCACCTATTTTCCAATTTTCTACAGCATTTTTAGATACCTGACAATTTTTAGAATTTGATTATAGCTTGCCTTGACTTGTTCTTGTTTTGTGTGGGTGCACTAGTTATCCTGCATAAAGTGTAAGCTGTTTTCTGGGACCAGAGGCTGAGACAAATACAAGTTCATGGTGCTAGGTTGCCTTTGAGAAAAAGCAACTGCATTCATAGAGCGTATTATAGAATTATTTGGCTGCCCAAGGTCACACACATGGTGTTGAAACAGAATTTAACCCAGTCTTCCTAAATCCTAGTCCAGAAGAATGAATAGAAAAAATATAGGAGAGAAATATATCTATCTCAGCAAGAGCAAGTATCTATCTCAGCAAGAGGAAGCAGAGAGAGAGAGAGAGAGAGAGAGAGAGAGAGAGAGAGAGAGAGAGAGAGAGAGAGAGAGAAGGCGTGCCCTTTTGTTAAAATGGGAGTGAGCTTGACAGTGAACTAGAGATGCACGAAAGGAGGGGAGGAAGTTGGGTGTGTGGATCACCCAGGGAAAGCTGATGGAATGTTTCGAAATCTTTTAGCTCCTTTAATTCCTCAGGGTCAATCTCCTTATCTACAAAAGGAGGACAGCCTTTGCCTCTTCAGATGGGTGTGAGGATGACTTGAGATGACTTGAGAGGACAGCCTTTGCCTCTTCAGATGGGTGTGAGGATGACTTGGGGGAAGGCATAGGCAAGAGTTGGTGTTGCTGCTGCTGCTGTGGGTCAGTGGAGAGGATGTGTGGACGCAGCAGGGACAGGGACAAGGCACTGGCTGGCTACTGTCTGGAATGCACTGAAGCAGCAAGGTGGGGTGGGAGAGGGCATGGAGAAAAACTACTGCGGGGGAGAGCATGTGCATGGGTGGGCTTTTCCTATAGTAGTGTCCTGCAGTGGAGGGAATAATCGCATAATAGAATGTACTATAATTGTGCTCTGTTCTGCAGAGGAATTTAGCAGAGCCTCTATTCTTTTTTTTTTTTTTTGTAGAGAAAGTAGCACAGTATCTCTGGGGTCTTTATCTGTAAGCACTATTGAGTTGTGAATGTTAAAAAGAAATTAGAGTTACAGCCCCAGGGCACCATCTCTGAAGACCCTTGTGCTATAGGAGAACAATAGGAGCATTGCTCTGTGAAGTCCTGTATCTATTTATCATCTCCCCAGGGGCTACTGGAACATAACACAGTGGGGTTGTAGTAAATAGTAGGGACCTTTTCACATCTTCCCTAGGAAAGATTCTGCTTTGTGCCCAGCTTGGCCTATCCATAGTCCTGTTGTCCTAGTGAGTTTTTTCATCTCTGCTTTTGCCACAGAGGTTCTCAATTGCTTTCTGGAGGAAGGTAATCAGAATTATCAAATAAAGAGAAAGTTGAATACTGCATGTTCTCACTCATGGGAGCTAAACACTAGGCACACATGGGCATAAAGATGGGAACAACGGAAAACTGAGGACTTCTAATTAGGGGAGGGAGGGAGAGAGAAGTAGGGTTGAAAACCACCCATAGGTGCCATGCTCACCCCCTGGGGGAGGGAAGGCCCATTAGAAGTCCATACCTCACCATCACACAATGTACCTAGGTAACAAACCTGCACAGGAACCCCTTGAATCTAAACTAAAAGAGAGAGAGAGAGAGAGAGAGACAGAAAGACAGACAGAGACAAAGAAAGAAAGAAAGAAAGAAAAAGAAAGAAAGAAAAAGAAAGAAAGAAGGAAAGAAAGAAAGAAGGAAAGAAAGAAAGAAAGAAAGAAAGAGAAAAAGCAGAGAAGCTTTTTCAAAGTGTACATGTCTATAGCCTGTTTGGATGGGCTTCAATAACTGGTCCCTGATTAGGATAGACAGTTGACCACAGCCAGGCCTAAACTTGCACAACTTATGGCCACATCTCCAAATCAGGTGCCCCTTATTTTATACCTGGCCTTGTGGAAACCTTCTCTCTGGGTCCTCATACCTCTTGTTGGTCCTTTATCTAAATTCCCTACTTAATCTCAGGGAGTCGGTTGCATTCCATGAAAAACGGACATACAGTTTAGTTATTTATATCTTCAAGAGATAATTGTAACTATTTTAAAACCTCATTGAAGAAGAACTGCAGATTCACTAGATGACAGGATTCAGTCTTCTGACTTTCTACAGAAGTTAAGATTTGTGGGAAAGAATGGGGAATTAGCATGTGACTCATCAGTGTGACCAGCATTATTTCCTGGAAAAGGAAGAAGAAATCAATGAATGAGGAACCTAAAGGGACTTGCCAGGCCTCAGAAAACTCTACCTAGGAGACTAGAGTCATGACAATGCCCCTACTCACTTTTAAGGAGGCCCCACAGTCCAAGGCATGGCCTAGACATACTGATTCCAAGGCAAGAAGAACCCTCTGGGGGCACTAAACAGAATATTCTAAGAATCTTTTAAGTCAACAGCTCAGCCTCTTGACTATGAGGAATGCGCCCTCCCCAGGGATGCCTGGAGAAGACGGAATGTGCACCAACGGTGTAGGCCTACCTCAACCTCCTCCCGTCTCTGTTGGCCCTTGCTCTGCTGCATGATAGCGGGACCTTTGTGCTCCCTGCATTTGCACTCTGGGTGAAACTGTGAACTAGACTAAACTTGCCTTTCATTTTATCCATTCCCTCCTCTGATGACACTTTACACCCTAATGCTGCCCCCTAGTTGCTCAAAACTTAATTTGGGGGAAGGCAGTATATCAAAGTAGGGGCAAACGGATAGCCCATTTATCTCTAGTCTTTTTATTCTTAATTCAAACTAGTTACCAATACTTGAAATTCAAGATATAAAATTCTAGATTCCCAGGTTCTCTTGAAAAAAATTCAAGTTCCCATCTCAAGAGGCAACATTTCCTCCGGTCATAAGGTTATCCCCCTTAGACAGGGTCTGGGCTCTTGAATTTGCTACAAACCTCACCCCTTCCTCTCATTTTAAGTGAATCTATTTCTCTCAGTTATTATAGTTATTTTTAGCTGTATGCCCATAGATATTGTAGTTTGCTACCTTCCAGTGTAGGCATTTTATTAAGCATTCATTAGCCTGTGTGATGGAGGACACATTACTTAACTCTGGACATCTTCTCTTCTCTGTGAAATGAAGACATAACACCTACCTCATACATTGTCATGGAGATTATATGAGACAATTTCCACACAGCATCTAGAATGGTTCCTGGCTCATAGAAGACTCCTGATTAAGGACAGCTATCCGTAGTACACCTAGCAGGGCACCCCTCTCAAAAGACATTCCATGTGTTACACCTTTTCTAACTCCTTCTCTCAACTCTCTTCCCCCTGTGGTTGTTCCCAACTCATACAAACAAATAGAAATTTTTGTCACTCATTCAATTATTTGGGAATTGAGTGTCAACTAAGTGCCAGTTAATGTGTTAGGTACTGAAGGAAATAGAATGGAGGGGAGATATATCTCCAAGAATAAGACACAGCCTTCCATTTCTAGGAGTTCATAAACGATTGTGTAATAATATTATATGTGATCAGTGCCATAACTGAGCTATACATTAGAGCATGAATCACCAGGGAAGGCACAACATTGAAAACAGTTGTAGCAATTACTTCGTTTGTAAGTGGTATGTTTGCAAACCAGCTTTCCTCAAAAAGGAAAGAAGAGCCCTGTAGTATTTGCCAATTTCCATGGTGTAAATAATTTCACCATGACTAATTTCAAGCTACCAATGGTTTAACAATGGGATCTTGTGAGTGTGAGTTGGCTCCAGCACATGCTGTTTATACAGAACTTACACCATACAAAGCCCCTTTCCATGCACCTTCCTAGCCATAGTTCTGAGCCAGCAGAGCTTGGGTCACTATCCATTTTAGAAAGAGAAGCAAAGGCCCAGAGAGTTCTATGGCTTTCCCAAGATCACAGAGAGGGCGAATGTAGTGCCAGAGAACAAGGTTTGTCACTCAAACCCAGCACTCTAACACATTGCTTTGTACAGTGTCCCTTCAACTTTTTCAGACACTCAAGAATGTAAAAAAATTTGCTATCTATGCACCTTTTGTGGGACGCTCCAAGACAATGTGCTCCACTAAAAGGTGGGAGTATTTTAGAATGAGGAAAAATGTGATACAGGGAAGAGGGATCCTGCACAAGAGAAAAGTGAAGGTAATCTCAAGGACTTTGTTGGCGTATCTTGACAAGTCATCTTAGGAAGGCCTTGCACCATGTCTAATGTTCAACAAAACTAAACTGGAGGTTGTCAGAAGTCCTGGGGGAGAATTTTTCAAGAAAAAAGAAGTAGAATGAAAGAAAGTTGCAAATGTATCCAAAGAAAATTTACTAAATTGGGGAAGAGTTTGGTGATAAATAATAAGTAGATGAAAAAATAAGATGATGAAAACACAAAATAATTATTAACTCCAGGAAAAACCAAAAGCAGTACAAACAAGGAAGGGCATTGTAGCAAAAAATAGCTTTCAGATTTCAGTAGCATTTACACAGTCAGAATAATGTAAGTATTAAATCTTAATTTAACCAATATTGGGAGAAGAGGAAGGAAGGATGTATGTATCCAAGAGGTGGAGATAAGGTGTGTGCGTGTGTGTGTGTGAACAGGGAAGTATTTTCTTTTCTTTTCTTTTTTTTTTTGAGTTGGAGTCTCACTCAGTCGCCCAGACTGGAGTGCAGTGGCCGCTCCCGGTCACCGCAGCCTTGAACTGCTGGGATCCTGCCTTGACCTACTGGGTTACTTCTGCCTCAACCTTCCAAGTAGCTGGAACTACAGGTGCGCGCTACCATGCCCGGCTAATTTTTTGTAGAGATGAGGTCTCGCCAAGTTGCCCAGGTGGATCTCGAACCTGCGGGCTCCGGCAATTCACTCACCTCAGCCTCCCAAAGCGCGGGATTACAGGCTGAGCCACCAAGCCTGGCACAGGGAAGTATTTTCATGTTTAACACTGAGTTTGAAAAATCAAGGGATAGCATTATGAGCATACCATTGAATAAGAAGTAATTAAGGGTGGTTGTCTCCTGGGATTGTAAAATTGTGTGGGGGTAGTGGGAAAGTTAGGGGGGCTGCAAATTTTCTTAAATCTTCTGAAACTATTTAACTTTTTAAACTATATGCAAATATATATTTAATGAAAACTACTAAAATTAAATTCTGCCCATATTTATTATAACATAAAGGAATTCTAAAACTTGTAATATTAATGCCAGATACAAGAGAATGCATGAACTAAGAGTATTGAGAGAGAAAAATATTCCAGATAACAGGAATGATCCACCATGAAGATATAATCATACTAAATTATATCCTAACCATATAACTTCAAATTATTTATCAAGAGGAAAAAGACTACAATAATAATGTTATAAATTCATAATAAATAGACACCTTTATAACCTCTTAGAAACTCACAGATTGAACAAACATGGTAAATAAGGATAGAGAGAATTTGTGTAAACTTTATCTGATAGTGGCATATAGAATTTTGAGAATGGGCACAGTGGCTCACGCCTATAATCCTAGCACTTTGGGAGGCCAAGGTGAAGGACTGACTGAACCTGTGGGTTCGAGTCCAGCCTGGGCAACTTGGTGAGACCTCATCTCTACAATAAATTAAAAATTAGCCTGGTGTGGTGGTGCATGCCTATGGTTACAGCTACTTGGAAGACTGAGGTGGAAAGATCACCTGAGATCAGCAGGTTGAGGCTGCGGTGGCCATAAGTGTGTCACTGCACTCCAGCCTGGGCGACAGAGTGAGACTCTGATTCACACACACACAAAAAGAATGTTGAACTTAACTACACATTATCTTAAATACATATGATATATTTACAAAAATTATCTGAATACTAACCTACATAGGGGATCTTAACATGTTCTAAACATTTGATATCTTATAAATGCTGTGGTGGAGAGGTTCTCAGGTGGTTCCCTGATCCTTGACCCTTGGTGTTCATGTCTTTGTGCAATTGCCTCCACTTGAGTATGGGTAGGAACTATGACTTGTTTCTAATAAAATACGGCAAAAGTGAATGGATATCAGTCCAATAATTATGTTACATTATATATAACTTGGTCTTACAGAGGTAGACTCTCTCCTGAGACTCTTGTTGCTGGCATGATGAAGTGAATGATCATTGAAAAGGCTCATCTGGTGAGGGACTGTGGACAGTCTCTCGGAACTGCAGGCAGCCTTGAGGAGCCGAGAGTGTTTTTTTTCTGACAGTCAGCAAGAAACTGGGCCCTCAGTCATATCACCAAGAAGAAAAATGATTTCTACCAACAATTAAATGATTGTGGATGTAGATTCTTCCCCCCAGGTAAGATTCCAGATAAGAATGCTGCCTGGCTGCCACCTTGATTGTAGCCTGTGAGATCTTATATGATCATCCATCTAGAAAACCGAAGATAATCAATAGACACACTGTCAGAACTAATAAGGGGATATAGTGAGTTAGAGAGACAACAAGTACCAGCAATAATCAATTAGAAAATATAATGGAGAAAAGGGTCTCATTCATATTAGCAGCAATCATTAAGTGCCTAGGAACAGTTATAACAGTAAGTATGCAAGACTTTATGGAGAAAACCATATGTTTTACCGAAGAAAAGGAAAGAAGATCTGAAAAAATTAGAGCTATACACTTACACTGCACTTGTGAATGGAACGATTCAATATTGTAAGGGTGTAGATTTTCCTCAAGCTAAAATTAGTGGAATCCCAATCAAAGTCCTCTAAAATTTGTTATGTTACTTGACAAAATAATTCTAAAAATCATGGTGAGTAATTGTGCAGGAAAAGCAAAGAAAAGTTTGAAAAATGAAGGGACAAAATGATTTAACCTACTACTTATTAAAACATGTCATAAATACTTAATAAAACTGTGTGATGTTGGAACAAAAATAGACACACATATCAATGGAAAATTTAGAAAAACCAGAAACAGTTAAAAAACATCTGTGAGAATTTCTAGTATGATCAAGATGCATTTCAAATCAGTAAAGAAAGGAAAAGCTATTTATTGGATGATTTTGGGAGATCTAGTTAATCATTGGGGGGGGTGGTGAAGAAAGTTAGATTCCTAACTCTGACATTCATAAAAATTAAAAAGAATCAGATCAATTAAAGATGTAAATATGAAAAAACCCACCTAAAATCATAAGCAGAGAATGTTGAAGAATATATTTTTACTTCAGTGTAAAAAATATTTTCTTAAATAAGACACAAATGAACAAGTCATAAGAAAAATAATACCTTTGACTAAGTCAAAATGAAAAATTTCACATATCAAAAATTCATTGTAGGTAAAGTAAAAGGCAAGAAAAAGATGGAAAGATATATTACAACACATTTAACAGATAAGGAATTAGTTTCCAGATTATATTTCATAAATCCTATATGTAAATAAAAAATATAAAACCAAAAGAAAAATAGACAATGACCATGAGCATAAAATATAAAATATAAAGAAGAGCTACAAATGGTTAACACACATAAATGTATTTAGTTTCATTAGTGATCAGGCAACTAAAGTAACAAGATAACAATTTTACATTTATCAGATGGGTAACAATCTAAAAATTTTTTTATTGTCAATATTTTTATTGTGGTAAAAATATGTAACATAAAATGTATCATAGCCATTTTTAAGTGTATGGTTCAGTAGTGTTAAATATAGCCTCATTGCTGTGAACAGTTCTCCAGAATGGTTTCATATTGCAGATTTGAAACTTTACATCCATGAAACAAAAACTTCCCTTTGCCCTTCTCCCCTGATCCCTGGTAGCCATTATTCTACTTTCTGTTCCTATGGATTTGACTAATTTAGATTCTTCATATGAATAGAATCATACAGTATTTGTCTTTTTGTGCCTGGTTTATTTCACTTAGCATAATGTCCTCAAGGGTCACATGTTATAGCACGAGACCGGATTACCTTCTTTTTTAAGGCTGAATAATATTCATGTGTGTGTGTGTGTGTGTGTGTGTGTGTGTGTATGTTTGTATGTGTGTGTATAAAATATACACCCCACATTTTGTTTATTCATTCATCTGTTAATGGACATTTGGGTTTGTTTATCAGTTCATCTGTTGATGGACATCTGGGTGGCTTTCACCTCAGTGCTGCATTGGTGTGCAAATATCCCTTTGAGATTTAGTTTTCAATTCTTTTGGGTATCTTCAGTAGGATTGCTGGATAATATGGTAGTTCTATTTTTACTCTTTTGAAGAACTTTCATGTTGTTTTCCATGGTGGATGCACCATTTTACAATCCCACTAACAGTGAACAAGGATTCCAATTTACCTCACAGCCTTGTTAACAATTAAAAATAATTGCTTAATAGCAATCTTAAAAGGTATGGGGTGCTATCTCTTTGTGGTTTTGATTTACATTTCTCTGATAATTAGTGATATCAAGCATCATTTCAATCTTTTTTGTGCTTATTCATTATCTCTATATCTTCTTTGGAGTAATGACTATTCAAATGCTTGCCTTTTTTTTTTTTTTGAGTTGGAGTCTCACTCTGTCACCCAGGCTGGAGTGCAGTGGCACACTCATGGCCACGGCAGCCTTGACCTGCTGGACTCAGGTGATTCTTCCACCTCAGCCTTCCAAGTAGCCGGAACTACAGGCGCGTGCTACCAAACCAGCTAATTTTTGATTTATTGTAGAGATGAGATCTCGCCAAGTTGCCCAGGCTGGTCTTGCCTCGCCTCCCAAAGTGCTGGAATTACAGGTTGAACCACCAAACCCGGCTGCCCATTTTTTAATCTGGTTATTTTTTATTTTTATTTTTTGTGGAGCTGTAGAAGTTATTTATATGTTCTGGATATTAACCCATTATTAGGTATATGATTTGCAAATATTTTCTCCTATTTCATAGATTGCTTTTCCAATCTTTTGATTACATCTTTTGATGCACAAAAGTTTTTAAGCATGACATAATCTCATTTGTCTATTTTTGCTTTTGTTGGCTGTGTTTTTGGTATCACATTCAAGAAAGCATTGCCAAGTTCAATGTCATGAAGATTACCCCCATGTTTTCTTCTATGAGTTTTATAGTTTTAGGTCTTACACTTAAGTAATTAATCCATTTTGAGTTAATTTTTGTATGTTGTGTAAGATAAAGGTTTGATTTCATTCTTTTGTATGTGTATATCAGTTTTCACAGCACCATTTATTGAAGAGACTGTCTTCTTGTTGAGTGGTCTTGGCACCCTTGTTGAAGATCAACTGACTATATGTGTGAAGGTTTATTTCTGGTCTCTCTATTTTATTTTATTGATTTGTCTGTCTGTCTTTATGTCAATACCACATTGCTTTAATTGCTGTAGCTTTTTAGTATATTTTGAAATAAAAAATATGAGTTTTTCAACTTTGTTTTTCTTTTTCAAAATTGTTTTGATTATTTAGGGTCCTTTGAGCTTCCATATGAGCTTTTGGGCTGAATTTTCTATTTTCAAAATATGCCATTGGATTTTGATAGGGATTGCATTGAATCTGGAGATTACTTTGAACAGTATGGCTATCTTAATAACATTAAGTCTTTCAGTCCACAAACATGGGATATCTTTCTTTTTAGCACTTATTTATTTATTTTTAATGATTATTCATTTTATTTTATAGATGTGGGGTACAATTCAGGGTTAGTTACATAAGTGGTCATCTTACAAGTGAAATTTGGGCCTCCCATTTGTCCTTACTTCACCTGATTTGGGATCAGGTATCCTTATTAAAGTTCTGTGCCTGCCCTTTCCCTGGCAGTGACCCTCTACTGCCAATCAAACATGGGACATCTTTTCATTTATTTTTGCCTTCTTCAATTTTTTCATCACGTTTTATAGTTTTCAGTGTAAAGGTGTTCCACCTCTTTGATTAAGTTTATAACTAGGTATTTTATTTTGGGATGCTATTGTAAATGTGATTGATTCCTTTTTTCCAGTTAGGTTATTTGCATATAAAAATGTGCTGCTTTTTATATGTTGATTTTTTATTCTGCAACTTTATTGACTTTATGTATTAGGTCTAACATTTTGTATGTGTGTAACCTTTGTTTATTCTTAACATATAGGATCATCTCATCTACAAATAGAGATAATTTTACTTCTTCCTTTCCAATTAGCATGTCTTTTATTTCTTTTTCTTGACTCATTGCTTCCAATACTAAGTTGAATAGGAGTGGTGAAAATGGGCATCCTTGCCTTGTTTCTGATCATAGAGGAAAAGCTGTCAGTCTTTCGCCATTGAGCATTATGTTGGCCTTGGGGTTTTCATAAATGGCCTTCATTATGCTGAACTAGTTTCCTTTTATTTCTCACTTGTTGCATCTTCACTCTAAAAACTTTTGATGATGTCATAGGTTATTAATGATGAGGTGAAATCCATTTTTATTAAGTCTTTTTTGGGGGAGCAATTTGGTAGCATCTATTGAAACTGAAAATGGGTATACTTTATACCTCAGAAGTTCAATTGTTGGCATCTAGCCTGATAAACACTAGCACAAATGTGCAAGCTAATAAGTGTGAGGTTCACTGCATTATTGTTCAAATAGAAAAAATGTTAGCAACACCAAAATGACAAATACAAACAAAACCAAACTGAAGCATTTATACATGCCATGCTATATGGCCTCCTAAAAGGCAGGAGGGCAATCTCTTTGTCCTAACATGCATAGAGTTCTAAGACATATGTCTGAGTGAAAAAGCCACAGTGCTTGAAGCCAATGTACATATCAACCAATTTCACATGTAGGTATAGCTGAACGTCAGTTTCAACCAACAGTTCCTGTTGTCTATGCATTTTCTCCCATCTAATTCTTTTAATAGTTGTATGAGGCAAGCAGTATTACTCTTACTTATTTACAAAGAGAAACCAAGCTCAAAGAGATTAAGTACTTTACTTATGTTTAAGTAGTCAGAGGTAAAAATCTCAGTTTCACTGCAAAGTCTGTACCCCTAGCCATTACGGTGTGTTGTCTTTAAAATTTACAGAGCTGCATTGTGGTCAAGTGAGACAATATATGGGAAAGCACTGTGCAATTGTAAAAATGTAGGATACCAAGAAGGCACTATAAAAATAAAAAGTTGTCTGTAAATTGGAATATAGGAAGTCATTGTACTATTTGAGAAGTATTTTAACATATATTTTTTCAGAGCTTTGTGGAAAATTTGATTCTTTCTAGGTTAAATATTGGACATTGTGAGCTAACTCAACATGCTTTTATTTTGGCCATTGATATGTGAGATACACAAACATTAGGATTTCCTGAAAGATACAAGTACTTGGACAGTATGTCTTCATTGAGCATCATGGATAGATCTTGGAAACTGTGACTTTAAGCAAAATAACGTATAACAAAACTAATTTCTTTTTTTCTCATCATCATTATAACAAAACAATGTTGAACAAAATGACAGTCTTTGAGGACATACTATACTTTGTTTTGCTTAAAGTTGCAGTTTACAAGAACTTATGGACGAGGTTGATTGTAGACTTATTGTAGACAGAGAAGAGAACAAGCTTGAGAACCAGAATCTAGCGTATGAATTTTTTCCAAAGGAGGAAATTCTCTTTCTTATTGGCATTAAAATGCCTCTGAGAGATGTGAAGAATGTTGAAAGAGAAAGCAATTTTGAGACCAGATGCAGTGGCTCATGTCTGTAATCCCAGAACTTTGGGAAACCAAGGCAGAAGGATGCCTTGAGCCCAGTAGTTTGAGGCCAGACTAGGCAAAATAGTGAGACCTTGCCTCTACAAAAATTTTTTTAAAAAGTTAGCAGGGTGTAGTGGCATGCACCTGTAATCCCAAATACTTGAGAGGCTGAGGCAAGTGAATCGCTTGAGCTCAGGAGCTTGAGACTGCAGTGAGGCATGATCTTGGTACTACATTCCAGTCTGGACAAGAGTGTGGGACCCCAACATAAAAAAAGCAACTTTAAAAATATGTATATATCCCAGTCCAAAGAAATGTCTTGAATGCCAATAGCTAAGGGTAAAAGGAGAGAGTGGTAGAAACATATTTTATTCAAAGATTCAGGAGTTTGACTCATACTGTAGGGTGATTTATTGACAATGCTGATAGAGAAATCTATCACAAACTGTGATTATGAATGTAAATAACCTTTCTTTGGTTTTGTTGTTTTGCTGATTTGGAATTTTGAAATGTAAAAGAATGGACAGATGTAAAAAAAAATTCTTTGTGATTTCTGTTAGACCTTAACTCAGACTTTCAAAGTGAACAAAGATGTAAATGTGCTATTAAACATTCTTACATCTTTCTACTAATTTGCACAAGCCAATTGGCAAAGAACCACACAATTCCTATTTTTCCCATGAGAAAATATATTACATCAGCGGTAAGCAAAATATTACATAGCAATCATAAACACTGAAGAAACAGATAACCCAATTTGTAGGAATTACAGTAATGATAATTGGAGAGTCCAACTTAATTAATAAACTTGATTAATATATCATTACTGAATAGTAGTATTTATTTAGAGACATTCTCTAGAAACAATGTAGAAGTTTAGTTTAATATTCTTTTGATTTCCCTGCCTTTTTCCTCATCCTCATATAAAATTTAAATTTTGAACTTTAAGGATGGGTCGTTACAATAGGTATGTTTCCAATGTATTCATTCACTCATTTAGTCATTCATTCACTCATTCGATCCACATCCAAGAGATTAATCTAGCATGTATCATGTGCCAGGCATTGTTCTAGGCATTGAGGATACAGTGGCAAAGAGGTAGGAAATAACTCTGACCTCATGTAGCATAGAGCTGATGACACCAGACAATTAAATCAAAACATAGAGGGGAGTAAAGGCTACAAGCATGTCCTAGAACTTCTTAGAAATACTTGTGAAGAGGATTTAATTTTTGAAATGATACAAGAAGAGGGTTTGGACTGTTATTGGTCATTTATGGGGGGTTGTTTCTCCTGAAGTCAGGAGAACTTGGAAACATCCAACATACTTATTTTAGAAGAAAAAGCAAACATTTTCACTAATTCAGATTGGCCTTTAATTTAAAGGAAGAGAGTCGAGATGGTTGTATACTTGTGCCTGCTGGCCCAAACCTGTGACACTAACCCAACATCAAAAAATTTAACATGCTAAAATTAAAATATCCCTGCCCAATACCAGGACTAAAATATCCCTGCCCCAAACATGAATGGTTATGTGTGTTTAATATCAGGCAATGGGCAGTTAAAAATGCACCATAAAAGAACCTGAAAATCCTGTTAAAATGTAACTGTCAGTTACATATCTTTTAAAAACATGCTTGTGACTTTACAATTATATTTAACTTGGAACTAACAGGATTCTGACTCTCTCATCTAAAAAGAAAATGAATGTCTTAACTTTCTTGGCCATGTGTAGTGACAAAATACCACATAAGGAACTATTGGCTGTCAAAAAACCAAGTGATACCAATTGCAAAATACCGAGAAATAGACATTGAGCAACGATGAAGGGCTCTATTGGCTTCATCCTCCAAACTAATTTTGAATAAAATTTAGGACTTCTTTAAAAATCAAAATTGGGCAAGAGAAAAGAGACATGGAATACCACGCAAAGATAAAGCCTGTTAGGCAATTTTCTTTAAATGTGATCATCCTTTTCTTTACATACATGTGTTAGAAATAAATCAGTGTTGTGTGTTGGCAGAAGAAAGGAAGAAATTGCAAGATTTATGTCCTTTATGTTTTTAACCTACTATAACACCATATTAATCCAAATCAGAAAGATGCCAATAGCTGGGTTTAAGAGACATCATCACATTGAAAAGGTGGACTCTGTTGTAACCACTTATTAAAAACAAGCCAAGCCAAACTTGTGGTTTAAAAATTGAGAACAGATGATGTTTAATAAGCGTGAAATGCTTTTGGTGTTATAAACGAGAACCAGGTGTGGAGATAAGCAGCTTGGAGCCAAGCATGGCCACCTACAAGCAAGACTCATCTTCCTCCCAGGGAATAAGCATTGGTTATCGACTACAAAGCTAAGCCACCACCTTGTCTTCCTGGGGTGAGGTGTCCAACTGCAAAGGAGAAATGGAGCAGGTAGAAAGTGGAGGAGAACGTGAAAGAAGACTATGTCTTTTAAAATATGTAAATGTTCTGAAATCAAACCACATAAGAGAAGACAGGGAGGAAATGGATGAAACACTTAATGGCAAAGCAATGAATATAGCTTCTGGTTAGGGTGGTTACTGCCCACTTATCTGATACCTAACTGTCCAGTCACAAAGGGCACTAAAGTATCAGCAAGGTGATACCTTAATAAACCTTTCTCTTTTAGCGAATGCTGAAGGGAAACTGGGTGACCTCAAGCAAGTCAGTCCATCTCTTTGGGTCTCGATTTTCTCATTTGTAAAAAATGTGGGGGTAGATCCTTATTATTTAAAGTCACTCTCAGCAATGGGACTCTATAATATTATCTCCAAAATGTGTTTGTGCAAGGGAGAAATTAAAAAAAGGTTTATCCTCAATTCCTCAACCAATTCATCTTCAACAAAGCCTCCATCAAAACCACTGGGGAGAGACGAACTTATTCAGTAAAATGGTGCTGGGAAAACTGGCTGACCACATGCAGAAGATTGAAACAGGACCCCTGCCTATCACCATACACAAAAAATCAACTTCTAATAAAAAAACCTAAATGTAAATCCTCAAACTATAAGAATCTTAGAAAACACAGGAGACACCCTTACAGAAATTGGAATAGGCAACCAATTCCTGATCAAAACCCCCAAAACACATACTAAAGAGATAAGATAGACAAGTGGGACCTCAACAAACTGAAAAACTTCTGCAAAGCAAGAGAAACCATTAAGAGAGTGGAGGCACATCCCACAGAATGGGAAAAGGTATTTGCCAACTTTATATCTGACAAAGGCCTAACATCCAGGATCTACAAGGAACTCAAATATGCCAAAAGGAAAAAAAATAAACAACCCTATTAAAAAGTGGGCCAACAATATGAATAGACACTTCTCAATACAAGCAGCCAACAGATACATGAAAAAATGCTCACCCTCACAAGTCATCAAATAAATACAAATCAAGATCACACCGAGATACCACCTAACTTGAGTCAGGATGGTCGTCATCAAAACTCAAAAAACGACAGATGATGGAGGGGATGTGGAGAAAAGGGAACACTTCTACACTGTTGGGAGTGTAAATTAGTTTAACCTCTGTGGAACCTTTAAAATATCTAAAAATCAACCTTCCATATGCTCTAGCAATCCCCCTTCTGGGAATATACCCAGAGGAAATCAAATCGTTCTATGACAAAGATACTTGTACAAGCATGCTTACTGCAGCACCATTTACAATAGCAAAAACATGGAACCAACAGTGCTGTCCACCAAAAGTGTACTGGATAAAAAAATATGTGGAATATTATGCAGCTAACAGAAGGTCAAAACTATGGACTTCGCAGCAACTTGGATGGATTTAAAGTCTGTCATACTCAGTGATCTATCACAGAAACAAAGAACTGAGTACCACATGTTCTCACTCATAAGTGGACCCTGAACATTTATCATAATACTTCATGAAAGGGATTGGTAGTAGTGGGTCACTGCCAGGGGAGGGGAGGAGGTCACATAACATCATTAAGGGTACTTGATCCCAAACTAGGCGAAGTAAGGATCAATGGGAGGCCCAAACTTCACCTGTACAATGACCACTTATGTACCTAATCCTGTATTATACTCCACATCTTTAAAATAAAAAAAAATTAAAAAAGAAGATTTTTCTATTTCACTCACGTCACGCTTTAGCCACCAAAGTCCTCTACATTATTGGCTCTGACTTCAAAGGAGCAAAATAAATATGTTGCTCAAGAAAGAAATCAGTTCTGCTCTTTTCTCCTCTATACAAATTCATTAAAGAAAATTTTCTGAACCTCTGTTAGGCATAGAATACAAATAACTTCAAATATGGAGACATCTTTCAAACTATGTTCCTACTGTTTTTATTCTGCATTTGAATAGGACTAAAGACATACCAAAGAGGGGACTATTGACAAATTCACAATGTTGATATTAAAGTTGTGTTGGCTACCACTTCTAACTCTGTTCTCAGAATGACTGCATACATGGTGGGGTTCCTTGTTCAAAAATTATTAAGAATTTCAAGATGGTAACAGCAGAGCATTAAACCAAGAACAGGGTCCTGTGTGACTGTCTGGGTCATATGCCCATGAAACTGGTCTGAAATATTTTTGTTTTTACTATTATGAACTCTGGTTCTGTAAGAACTAGCTGCTAGGAGTCAGAGAGAAGCTTTGAAGGGTAGAAGAGAAACAAGGGAAAGCACAGCTTCTACCTGGGAATAGCTGAGAACATTTATCATCAGTAACAAAAATTAAGTGCCTACTGAATTTAGTTCATTGTTTCATTCAAAGAGAAGTAAGACTTAGCTCCTGTCCCATAGAAAATTTTAATTTGTTAGAAAAACAGAATATATATTTAAAGACTAATATAGTTTAAGTCCCATAAGAACAAGGAAAGATTGGTTTTATTTACCATTGTATTTCTAGGATCTAGCATGGTACTTAAAATTGATGTTCACTAAATATTAAGGACTGGGTGTGGTGTCTCATGTCTATAACTCCAGCACTTTGGGAGGCTGAGGTAGAAAGATTGCTTGAATTAAGCATTCTAGACCAGCCTGGGCAGCATAGTGAGACCTTGACTCTACAAAAAAATAAAAAATTTAGCTGGCAAGCTGGCACATGCCTGTAGTCCCAGCTACTCAGGAGACTGAGACAGGAGAAGCACTTGAGCACAGGAGTTCTAGGCTGTGGTGAGCCATGATCATGCCACTGTACTCTAGTGTGGGCAACACAGTGTGACCCTGACTCAGAAAAAAAAAAAAAAAGTAAAGGAGAGAATTTATCTCTACTGGCTGTCCTCTGTCAACAAAGAATGAGAATTCTCAATAATTAGAATAAGACTGTTTACTCACCCAGAACAGAGAGCAGTGAGTTCCTGTAACATTTTCAGTAGTTAACAAATATTTGTTGAATCAAGTTGGATTAAATGGCAGAAGGCAACAGCATAAGCCGGTAAAGAAAGACATCATTATCAAGATAAAGAACAGCACCTGAAATCACAAGACCTAGTTTTGAATACCAGCTCTGTCAGTCACCATCTGTGAGAATTAATACCAGCAATCGCTTTTCTGGAGCCTCGTCCTTAACCTTTTTATCTGAAGAAATAAGAAAAGTGAGAGACTACAGTGCTTTTATACCTGAATTTCCTGAAGATCCGTGCAAATTCTGCTGTGCTACAGAAATCCAAAGAAGAGAGGAGAGTCAATTTGAGGCTATGATAGTTGGTGAACTCTTCTTGGGATGAGAAGGGCAAAATTCGAGCTGTAGAATTTAGCTATGGGGTAGAGAGAGAGACATGGCTCTCAAGTTCAAATATTTATACAAGGACCATGAAAGTCACATAAAGTGGGTGGGGTTGTGTCTTGAAGAGTACAAGTCCCATCTACAAATGGTAGCCAATTGTCATTGAAGCTCTTTCATGACCCACATCCACATAGTCAATGGAATCTCCCAATTTTTAAATGGTGGCTACTAAATCAAAATTTGAAAAACACTGTGATGTTGGGCAAAAAGGTAATCGTAGGCAACACCTGGCCTCTGGGCTGCCAACTAACTGTCTCTGCTTTGGCAGGAGGAATATGGAGGAAGTCGGGTGGCAGGCTCTGCTGGACATCGGAGGGCCCACTTGGTTTTATTTGATCAAAGACAATTTTTGACACATATTCCACACATTCATTTAACATATATTAACTCATTCATTTAACAAATAATTAGGAGTTCCTATGATGTCTCAGCAATGGGTACATACAAATGTCTTATTTTGGGCTGCCATAGACTGGGTGGCTTAAATAACACAAATGTATTTCTCAGAGAAATTTATTTCACACCCCAGCATAGTTGGGTTATGATGAGGGCTCTTTTCCTGACTTGCAAATGACTCTGTGTCCCCGGGACCTCTTCTTTGTGTGTGCTGGGAAGAGAGAGGGAGGGAGGGGAGGGGAGAAGAGGGGAAGGGAGGAAGGAGAAGGGAGGGGAGGAGAGGAAAGGGAAGGAGGGAGAGAGAAACAGAGAGAGAGAGAGAAAGAGAGAGAATGAAAAACATACACAGAAAGAGAGAGAGAGAGTTGGTTTTTAATTTTAGGCTAAAGAGTTTAGACTTTACTGCATAGGTAGTGGGCCATTGCATTTTGTGGTGAGGTGTAATGGAATAAAAACTGTGCTGTGGGATGATTACTCTAAGTGTAATGCATAAGAAGGAGTAAAAGATAGACGGAAGAGAGTCATGAAATTCTTAGAGATTCTAGTGATACTCTTAGTGAGAATAATGGAGGCGACTAGTGTGGTAGTAAAGAGAATGGAGAAGAAAAAGAATTACACAAAATATTTAGGGCACCATATGAGGAAGCAAGTGGGAGAAAAGTATCAAAGATGATTCTGGGGTTTTAAGATTAGATGACTAGACAGATGCTGGTGATCCAAACACAAGTAATAGGGAATGCAAGATCACGAGCAGGTCTGGAAGCTGGGACTGGTGGAGAGAAGGGGTGCACATCAGAAATTCTATTGTGCACATGCTGAGTTTGAAGTACCACTGTGATACCTAGGTTGAGTGAGAAAGAAAGAAGATTTGAGAGTAGAGGCAGGGCCAGAGATATATACTTGGGGGTATTCACACAGTGGCAACCTTTGATATCCTGATAGAAAACAGAGTGCCCTAAGAAAGGCTAGAGAAAGAAAGAAGAGTAGGTGGCTGAGGATATGACCAAAATGATGAAGGAATTCAGTCATTTAGAGACCAAAAGAGGACGAAGACCAGGGAAAGAATGGTTGGAGAGATCAAAAAGAATCACAATGGTGCAGAGTCTTGCAAAAAAGAGTTTCAAGAAAGAGCAGACAGATTATTAATGGCATTCAATGCCACCAGGACATCAAGAAACTTGAGGACTGAGAAGTGGTTACTGGATTTGGCAGTTAGGAACTCAATGGTGACTGCTGAGAGCAGTGTCGGCAAAGGCTGAGCTGCCACGTTTCCCACAGTTTATAGAGATGTTCTGCTTTTACGACCTTTCACCCTCTCAGGTATACATGTGTATTCATGTAACAATTTAATGTACATACACACTCAACAAATTCAATATCAATGCACAAGGTGAACAGACATTAACAAATACTTTATACCATTTTTTCCCCCTCATTGCCAACAAGCAGGATTCACAATGGTCTTGTATTCAGAGTTAAAAGACTGAATGCTTTTAAAACATTTAAAACTAGCCAGGTGAGATGGCTCATGTCTGTAAGCCCAGCATTTTGGGAAGTGGAGGCCAGAGGATTGCCTGAGTCTAGGGGTTTGAGACCATCCTGAGCAACTTGGTGAGATCATCTCTACAATAAATCAAAAAAGTAGCCAGGTGTGGTGGCGTGTGCCTGTGGTTCCAGCTACTTGGAAGACTGAGGCAGAAAGATATTGCCCGGTAAGTCGCGGCTGCGGTGGTTGTGAGTGTGCCACTGCACTCCAGCCTGGGCGACAGAGTGAGGCTCCTACTCAAACAAGCAAACAAACAAAACAAAACAAACAAAACAACAACAACAACAACATTTAAAACTAACCAATAAACTTAAAATATTCTTTCAGTTCTATTCTAGCTTAGAGGTTCTATGCATCTGAAAGAACACAAACTACAGGGCTGAAGCTGCCCTGTAAGCAAGACCCTCAAGTTGAACAATCGCTCAGTGAGCAGCCTCTTTTCTGTGAGCTGCCTGGCAGCCAAACATGTTTATGAGCTTTTTAAAAAGCCCTGTAAAGGCCTAAAGGATGAGGACATTCAGAGGGGTTATGTATTTACCCTGTAATACCACCATAGAGATCTCACTCATGTCTCAGAGCTCACTGCTACGGGACAGGAATATTGCAACTGATGACAGTTGCAAACACAGACAATTGTTGGGTTTTTCTGCATCAGGCTTTGTTTTCAAACACTGCTGAAAGTGTTAATGTACCCAAAGGCTGCCAACTGCAGCCTCAACCTGGATGAACTCTGTGCCAGGAGAGAGGGGTTGGAGGACCTTTTATTCACTTGGTAATTATACAGCAATGAGTATTTCATGCATTTTTAGAAATAGAGAGTGGAGTGAGAAGAGAAAGGCAGGTACTTAGTGCGGGGAGAGCTCTGGTCGCATGGCTTGGCATCATGGGCACCACCGCAGTCTCTTTGGGGGCAGCTTGTCCAGCCCTGGCCCTGGCTGGCACAGTGTATGAGAAGAAATGAGAGGGCAACCTGGCATTTTCTTATTTGTTTATTTTAACCTCTCAGGCCTGCTGAAAACAACTGGAATCTTCTGAGCTGCTGAAAGCACATAGGCTTCTTTGATGGAGCTCTTGGCCCCTGCCACCCTAAAACCAAAGGGGCTCATTGATTAAGTTGTCGGGTGACCATGCCCTCTGTGAATTCAGGTTAGACCAGAGGCAATGGTTAATAGCTGGCATGTAACTGTTCCTAATGCAATCTTTACTATAGCCTCCAAAGCTTAACATGAAAGAGCATTCCATTGAAATTCAGACTGCAAGTCAGGAAAGGTTTTGAGTCGGGGCATCTGCCTGTATGACTTGGCAAAGGAAATGCTGGGAAGCAGAGATAAAAAGGCAGAAAGTCATGATTCAGTGCAGCTGGAGAACATCCATGTAGATAGCCAGGACAAGGGTCAAAGGAAATCCAGAGACTTTTGTTTTTGTTTGAAGGATTAGGGGTGGCTTAGGCTGGGGGTTGGTGGACTGTGAGGACTAGTTCAAACCAGACCTAGGCTACTGATCTGGTTATCTCTAGTGATGGCCCCATGGAATGAGCTGATGGACCAGCCGACCTTCACTGCACTGCCTTTTGTGTTTCTGCTTTTCTTCCAGAAGGAACGGAGAAGGGGCCTGGAGAGCTGTTAACTTATGGGCTCGGTAGTTTAGTCTGGCTCTGAGTCCAAGTCATGTGAGCAGGTCTGCA
>NW_007246939.1:0-10001 GCF_000164805.1 Carlito syrichta
GCAAGGCATCCATGCAGATATTGTATCATCTCAATCTAATTCATATACCTGAATGCAGCCCAGGGGAACATTCTGGTCTTGCTTCTTGTACAAGATGAATACCTGGTGCATGATACACTACTCTCCTATTCCCTTTTTTCTCTATAGGAGTGCTAAAGAATTCATGGTTCTTACTGTTCTGCACACACATCGAGTGAGCCTCTTTGCCACCTGTCCTACCTCCTGACTGAGAAGAAATGACCTCATACTGAAAAGTAATAGTGATGGAGTTGGGGTGGTCAGAGACTAGGACCAACATGTGAGCCAAGGATTTCGGAGTGAACTTAAAGAATACCTTCTAGCCAGGTGTAGTGTCTCATGCCTATAATTCCAGCACCTCAGGAGGCTGAGGAAGGAAGGCCGAGGAGGGAGGACCACTTGAATCCAGGGGTTCAAGACCAGCTTAGGCTACCTGCAAGTCCTCATGTCTACAAAAATCAAGAAAAATAGCTGGGCATGGTGGTGTGTGCCTATAGTTCCAGCTCCTCAGGAGGCTGAGGAGGGAGGATTGCTTGAGCCCAGGAGTAGGAGACTGTAGTAAACCATGACTGTGCTGCTGCACTCCAACCTGGGAAACAGAGTGAGATGCCAACTCAAAAATAAAAATCATTCAATATAAATTTGAAAGTTAAAAGAAAAATAATACTTTCTGATCATGTTGTCTGTGCTCACATCCAGACTTAAGGACTCTGATGGGCCTTGTGGTGCTGTGTTCTGGCCTGCGCCCTCTACTTTACCCACTTAAGCTGCCCACTGCCTTAGTTCCAAATATATTTTCCACCCTTTTCATTAAAATTCATGTCCAGTGTGAACTCTCAGCAAGTTCTGACAGACTTTGGTAGAGCTAATCTTTTTTTTTCTTTGAGTTGGAGTCTCATTCTGTCGCTCCTGGCCACTGAAGCCTCGACCTGCTGGGCTCCGGTGATCCTTCCGCCTCATCCTTCTTAGTAGCCAGAATTACAGTCACTCGCTACCATGCCCGGCTGAATTTTTTGGTTTATTGTAGAGATGAGGTCTCGCCAAGTTGCCCAGGTGGGTCTCGAACCCACGGGCTCAACAATCCAGGTAGTGCTAATCTTATTCATACAAATATTTACTAGGTGACCTACAATGTATGAGAGACAACACTGTATATGAGGGAACTTTATATAAAGTTACTGGGAACTACAGTTCGACAGTTTTATCTACCTCCTAATATAGTCACTAACTGGCTGTGTGACCTTGGGTGAGTCACTTCCCTTTTCTGAACCTGTTTCTTCCTCTGTAAATTGAGAGTTTTAAAGTAAAACAATGTTTTTGTAATATGCCTGATCGTAATAGTCACCAGGACTACTTATTAAAAGTAAACATGCAGACCCTCTCCTCAAGATTTGGACTCAGAAAGCCCAGAGTTTATTACCAGTTTATGACCTTACAGCAATCTTAAATTCACCAACCCAAGTGCAAAACTCTCATGTGCAAAACTCAGAGCACTCACTTCACCACCACCCTACTTGTCTCTTCCTAGTATCTCCAAGTACCCCCTGTACCCTAGCACTGATGCTGCACGCCTAACCCAAAGCCTCCAGAGAGTTCACATCTGTTAAAGGTAGAGACATGAAATCAGGGAGGCTTCATGGAGGAGACTGCACCTGAGCTGGAGTGCAATGCCATGCTCACAGCTACTGCAGTCTTGATCTGCGGAGCTCAGGTGACCCTTATTCTTCAGCCTTCCAAGTAGCAGGAACTAAGGATTTGCACCAACACACCCCGCTATCTTTATTATGGGGGAGGGGATGCAGGTCTCTTGCCATTGCAAGGCTGCAGTGCAGTGCAGGATTTCTCAAGCAGAGATAGAGCGAAATATTTTCCAGAAAGAAATGCTGTTTATTCAAAAAGTCAGGAATGGAGCACAGGTGCAGAGTATGGGTGGGATTTATTCAGGAGGTATGGATCAAATCAGACCTGGATCAACTAACTGCCTCTCCCTAAGGTCCTCAGCCCTCTTCTATGTCAGTGTGAACTTCATACACACACTTATGCACTCGCACACAAACCCCAAATACACACACATGCACACTCATATACTCACACAATATATTAAAACACACATTCACACATATGCTCACACTTGGATACTCTCTTACATACTTATACTCACACACTCATACATACATACCTTCACACAATAGACTCACACATGGTCATACATACCACTCACACATATACACACACACATGCATTGTCTCATGCACATATATGCAACACTCCCAGGCAGATAGGCCTTTCTCATTTCATTTCTCTGCCTCCGGGCAGGCAGGCCCACCTCTCTGTTGGTGTTACCAGTGGTCTCCTCCTCTTACCTTACTGCACATGAGCAGTTGCTTAGTGAATAGTAGGCAGTGGACAGTCAGTTCCCAACCCCTAATCTCCTGTCTTGAAAATGGCCACCAATTCTCCCCAAAAACATGCTTGTTGTATGGTCAGAACTTACTACTCTGATGAGAGACCCATGGTAGGTTACTCTGTTATCGGGTCTCTTCAAATGTCACCTCCTTGCAAAAGCCTTCCTTGGCTATACTTCTAAGTTAACATCTGCCTGTCACAACTCCTGATACCACTTTTCCATCAAAGCTGAAATAAAATATTTTAAAACTTTTCTTTTAAGGTAATTGTAGATTCACAGGAAGTTGCAAAACTAGTACTGAGTTATATTGTACACCTGTTACCCTGTTTTTCACAATGGTTACAACTTATATAACCCTAGTGCAATATAAAAGCCAGAAAATTATTAATACAATGTGTGTACATAGTTTGTTGTGAATTTACTAAGTATGGGTTTATGTAGCCACCGATACAGTCAAGATTCTGGACAAGTCTATAACCAAAAGTATCCCTCGTGTGACCCTATACAAACACACCCACTTCACCCATCTCCAATCCATGCAAACCACTAATATGTTTTCCAATTCTGTAATTTTGTAACTTCAAGGCTATTATACAAATGGAATTATATAGTATTCGGTCTTCTGGGATTGTCTTTTTTCACTGAGCATAATGTTTTGAGATTCATCCAACTAGTTATATGTATCAATTTTTTTTTTGAGTCAGAGTCTGACTCTGTAGACGCAGGCTGGAGTGCAATGCCATGCTCACAGCTACTGCAGTCTTGATCTGCGGAGCTCAGGTGACCCTTATTCTTCAGCCTTCCAAGTAGCAGGAACTAAGGATTTGCACCAACACACCCCGCTATCTTTATTATGGGGGAGGGGATGCAGGTCTCTCGCCATTGCAAGGCTGCAGTGCAGGGCCATGATAATGTCGCTTAGGGTCACGGCCGCGTAACCTTCTAGGTTGATGTGATCCTTCCCCAGAATCCTGTCTGCGAACACCAAGGCAAAACACCGTTCCGCCTCCTGGAATGCAGGCTCCCATGGAGTGCATCGGACTCCCGCGCTGCGGGACCCCAGAGTGTGGCTCCCTGAGACTCGAAAGACCGCAGAGATGGGTACCCGGCTGGCTGCGGAGCTGGGCCCCCTGATGGCGGTGGAGCTGGGCCCACCGCAGGTCACGGAGTTGGGGCCCCCCTACCACCTCGAGTGAACGTCAGTGAGGCCGCTCTTGGACATGGACCCTTAACCATGAGTTCACAGAGTCTTCTTTTCTTGTATTTTCGTACCTGTGTTGTGGATTTTATTGAAATGTGCTTAGATAAAATATGCTATTGCTGATTGTTAGTTAACTCATTTATGAAATGTGTCCCAGTTGACCAACTGGATGTGTTTCATTGACTACAGCAACTGTATACTACTACTTAAAATGAATTCTCCCGATTTGTGATTTTTGCCTGCAGCGGTATGTTTAGATTTCTGGCATGTTTCCTTTCTGACCATGTTTGCGTTTTCTCATGTGTTAATGCTACGTTGCAGTTGTTGAAATGTATCAGACACCTACTCTGCACAATGAATGGTACCTGCTGTCAATATCTTTATTGTGGGGGAGGGGCTCCGGGTCTCTCGCCATCGCGAGGTTGCAGTGCCTCGCTTCGCGTCACGTCCGCGTCACCTTCTGGGTTGACGTGATCCTTCCTCAGAATCCGGTCTGCGAGCACCCAGGCGAAACGCGGTTCCGCCTCCAGGTCCCCGGCCTCCCACGGAGTGCTTCGGACTCCCGCGCTGCGGGACCCCAGAGTGTGGCTCGCTGCGACTGGGACGACCGCGGAGCTGGGCCCCCCGCTGGCCGCGGAGCTGGGCCCCCCGCAGGCGACGGAGCTGGGCCCGCCCTACCACGTCGAGGGAACCTCAGTCAGGCCGCTCTTGGACATGGACCCTTAACCGTGAGTTCACAGACTCTTCTTTCCTTGTATTTTCTTTCCTGTGTTGCGGCTTTTGCCGGAAGTGGAACTGCTGGATTATGCATGAGAGTATCCCGTTTTCTGAGAACTGTGTGTGGAAAGACTGCCTTATTCCCACGGAATGTATGTGGCCATAAATGTGTACACTGATTCCTCAGTGTTCGTTCTGTTACATGGATCAATAGTTAGGGTTTTATACCATTGCCTCTCTGTTTGGTTTATTAGACTTTGGTGAAAGCAGAAAGTGTAAAACCCTAAACTTTGTCCATTTTGAAGACAGTTTGGGCTATTGCAGGTCTCATGCAATTCTACTGAAATACAAGACATTTGGGTTTTGGTAGAGATTTCCTTTTGTTTGTAATGCTTTGTGTAGTAGTAGCCCCTTCCAATATCACGGTTTTTATTTATTGAACCCAGTATTTCCTTTTCATTTGCTTATGTCCTCTGCAATGTCTATCAGCAATACTGTGTACGGTTTAGTGTACTATTCTATTGTCTGCATAACTTTTTTTTCACTATTTTGTGGTTTTGGCTGCTACTGGAAATGAATTGTGTCCTTAGTGGTTTCTTCAGGTTGACTTTGAACGTGTAGAGAGACACCTGGTTTGGTATGCTGAATTTGTGTTCCGCAACAATGCTGAATTTTTAGTTCTGAAAGGGTCAGTGTCTGTGTGTGTGTGTGTGTGTGTGTGTGTGTGTGTGTGTGTGTGTGTGTGTGTCTGGTGAACTTGTTGGAGCTATCTATACGTAACGTCGTTTGTATGTGAAGTGAGTTAACTTTACTTTTCGTCTCACGTTGGGATACCTTGAAAAGTGTTTTTTTGTTTAATTGCTCTGTTCAGCATTCTGAAACCTATCTTGAAGGGAAGTCGTGGAAGAGTGTATCCATATTTACTTCTTGATCTTTTGGGAAAAGCTGAAAGTTTCACCATGGGGTAATCATGTCAGTTTTCTGTTTTATTACCTGGCCTTTATTAGGTGAAGGAGGTTTTCTTCTATTCTGAGTTACCTGTTAGGGTTTCTAACATCAATCAGTGTGAAGTTCTCTCAATTCCCTTTCCACCTCAACAAAGAAGGTTGTATGTGGCTTCTATCATGAATCAGTGTGAAGTTTTCTCAATTCCCTTTCCACCTCAATAAAGCAGGTTGTATGTGTCTACTTTTATACTGCTAGTGCGGTATGTTCCTTTGATTGAGTTTTGTATGAAATGCCATTTATGTTTTGTAAGTTGTGCTACACCTGTTTCCCAGAAATAAATCCCCCTTGGTATGGCATTTAATTTAATACATTTTAATATACGTGGCTGTGGATTGGTGTCCGAAATGCTGATGGATGCCTTACAATGAATAATTGAAGAAAAAGCATAGAGATTCCATGCCCACACCAACAGTATGGGAGCTCTGTGGACATCCACTCAGAAAAGAGTCATAACCCATGATAACAGCTGCTTTCAAAAAATTCTTCAAAGTCTGTGGAGTTTGTCCTAAGTGAGGCATGCAGCCACCAGAAAAGTTTGGTCTCCGTGACAGCATTGAGAATAGGTGGCACATGGCCATGACCTATCCCCGGCGCTAGCTGTACATAGTGAAAGGTCTGCATGGTTGAGCGTGGTCGAGAAGTTGGTGCTGTGTCTTCCCTCAGCTCCCAGACCAGAGTGTCAGTGTCTTCTTTCCAGCTCTGAGTCCTGGAGGTTCAGTTCCTGGCAAGTGAGTCCGAGAGGCTGGGGCTTCCTTCCTCCACCTGTTGCCCACTCACAGGATTGGAGCTCTGTCCCGGGCCTGGCAGGCCGGGAAAATGGGGTTCAAATTGTCTGCACGCTGCTTTTCTTGTAGAGCAGAGGTTGCATGCTGGTGGCGGCCACCTGTGAGTACCTGGAAACATGACCTCACTCAGCACCCATCCTGAAGCATGGGTGTCACTCCAAGAGAAGTGGGTCTCTGTCCTTACCTTTGGCTCCACAGCATGGGTTTAGAGGAGGTTTTCCTCGCATTAGAGGCCCTTCGTATGATCACAGCCCTCTGAAATTACCACTAAAAGGGTTGGCTACTGTTCAAGGAGAGTATGTGGCAAGAACAAATCCGAGGGTGCTTTCCGCAAGGTTGAGGGGTGAATATTCGTGGTGAGAAGTAAAGGAGACTCATAGCTCCATAAGAAAAGCAAGCGAAATCGTTGGCTATGGACAGCTAGGAAGCGTATCCCAGCAAGCAAAGCACACTTCATTGTGCACCAGAACGACTCCTGCTAAGGGTAGGCCAGGCCTGGAATCTCCCACCTCTAGTCCAGCACTTTGGCAGACTGAGGACGGAAGATTGCTGGAGCCCAGTACTTGGAGACGTGACTGTCTCACATCAGGCAGCCTCATCTCTATCTCCAAAATGTCATCAGTGAGCTTGGCATGGAGACATAGGCTTGTATTTGTAGCTGTCTGGGAGGATTGCCAGACCCCAGGAAGTCCACACTGTGGTCAGGTATGATTGCACCACTCTACTCCAGTCTGGTACTCAGAGTGAGGCCCTGACTCCAAAAAGAGAAAAAGAAGCCGCCGACTGGAAAAAAAATATTTGCAAATGTACATATGATAAAGGATGATCACCTAGGATCTGCTAGGAACTCCCACGTGCCGACAAGGAAAAAACAAACAGCCTCATTTCAAAGTGAGCAAACGATATGTGCAGACCCTTCTCAACAACAGACACACACGCAGCCACCAAAGACATTTGAAAAAGCTCAGCCTCATTAGTCATCCAAAAATGCAAATGAAAACTACATTGAGAGGTCACCTAAGTTCAGTCGGGATGGCTATCATCCATAATTCCAAAAACAACAGATGCTGGCGCGGAAATGACAAAAAGGGAACACTTCTACACTGCTCGCGGGAGTGTAAATCAGTACTAGCTCTGTGGATAACCATTTGGTGATTCCTAAACGATCTAAAAATCGACCCTGCCCTCCTCCTACTGTGAATATATCAGGAAGAATGAAATCCCTCTATAAAGGAGATATTTGCACCTGTATGTTTATCGCCACATTGTTCGCAATAGCAAGAACATGGAACCAACCATATTGCCCATCTAAAGAGGACTGGATTAAAAATATGTGGTACGTAGGAACAATGCAATACTATGCAGTCAAAACGAGAACAAAATCACGATGTTCACGGAAACCTGGATGGAGTTAGTGTCTATCCTACTGGGTGACCTTTCACAGAAGCAAAAACTGAGTATCACATGTACGCACTCTTTAATGGACCTTGAACGACCATCACAATAAAAAAAAAAAAGATTTTCAGAGTTGGGAAATCTAAGGGGAGGGGGAGGGTCAGGATTTGCAGTAGTAGCATTCTGCCGGGGGGGCGGGGAAATTCGGGGACAGGCCTGACCAACAAGGGTTCCTGTAAAATGAATATTAATATAATTCACCCTGAATTGTACCCTACATCTTTCAAATTACAAATGAAGAAGAAAACGTTTATACCAGATCCCTGAATCCATAGCCAGTCATTAGAAAGAAATTCTTGTTTCTATAGCCTTAATCACTTTTTTCCACACCCAAATAAAAACACATACCCTTATTTTATTGAAATGTGCTTAGATAAAATATCCTATTGCTGATTTTTAATTAAATTATTTTTGAAATATATCCCAGGTGACTCATTGGATATGTTTCATTGACTATAGATAGCAACTGTATACTACTACTTAAAATAAATTCTCCCGATTTGTGTCTTTTTCCCTGCAGCGGTGTGTTTAGATTTCTGGCATGTTTCCTTTCTGACCATGTTTGCGTTTTCTCATGTGTGAATGTTACGTTGGAGTTGTTGAAATGTATCAGACACCTACTCTGCACAATGAATGGTACCTGCTGTCAATCTCTTTATTGTGGGGGAGGGGCTACGGGTCTCTCGCCATCGCGAGGTTGCAGTGCCTCGCTTCGCGTCACGTCCGCGTCACCTTCTGGGTTGACGAGATCGTTCCTCAGAATCCGGTCTGCGAGCACCGAGGCGAAACGCGGTTCAGCCTCCAGGCCGCCGGCCTCCCACGGAGTGCTTCGGACTCCCGCGCTGCGGGACCCCAGAGTGTGGCTCGCTGTGACTGGAACGACCAAGGAGCTGGGCACCCCGCTGTCCGCGGAGCTGTGCCCCCCGCTGGCGGCGGAGCTGGGCCCCCCGCAGGCGACGGAACTGGGGCCGCCCTACCACGTCAAGGGAACTTCAGTCAAGCCACTCTTGGACATAGACACTTAACCGTGAGTTCACAGACTCTTCTTTTCTTGTATTTTCTTACCTGTGTTGTGGCTTTTGCTGGAAGTGGAACTGCTGGATTACGCATGAGAGTATCCAGTTTTCTGAGAACTGTGTGTGGAAAGACTGCCCTATTCCCACGGAATGTATGTGGCCATAAATGTGTACACTGATTCCTCAGTGTTCGTTCTGTTCCATGGATCAATAGTTAGGGTTTTATACCATTGCCTCTATGCTTGGTTTATTAGACTTTGGTGAAAGCAGAAAGTGTAAAACCCTAAACTTTGTCCATTTTGAAGACTGTTTGGGCTATTGCAGGTCTCATGCAATTCTACTGAAATACAAGACATTTGGGTTTTGGTAGAGATTTCCTTTTGTTTGTAATGCTTTGTGTAGTAGTAGCCCCTTCCAATATCACGGTTTTTATTTATTGAACCCAGTATTTCCTTTTCATTTGATTATGTCCTCTGCAATGTCTATCAGCAATATTGTATAATGTTTAGTGTACTATTCTATTGTCCGCTTAACTTTTTTTTCACTGTTTTGTGGTTTTGGCTACTATTGGAAATGAATTGTGTCCTAGTGGTTTCTTCAGGTTGACTTTGAAGGTGCAGAGAGACACCTGGTTTTGGCATGCTGAATTTGCGCTCCGCAACAATGCTGAATTTTTAGTTCTGAAAGGGTCAGTGTCTGTGTGTATGTGTATGTGTGTGTGTGTGTGTGTGTGTGTGTGTGTGTGTGTGTGTGTGTCTGGTGGACTTGTTGGAGCTATCTATACGTAACGTCGTTTGTATGTGAAGTGAGTTAACTTTACTTTTCGTCTCACGTTAGGATACCTTGAAAAATGATTTTTTGTTTAATTGCTCTGTTCCGCATTCTGAAACCTATCTTGAAGGGAAGTCGTGGAAGAGTATATCCATGTTTACTTCTTGATCTTTTGGGAAAAGCTGAAAGTTTCATCATGTCAGTTTTGTGTTTTACTACATGGCCTTTATTAGGTGAAGGAGGTCTTCTTCTATTCTGAGTTACCTGTTAGGGTTTCTATCATGAGTCAGTGTGCAGTTTTCTCAATTCCCTTTCCACCTCAATAAAGAAGGTTGTATGTGGCTACTTTTATACTGCTCATGCGGTATGTTCCTTGATTGATTTTGTATGAAATACCATTTATGTTTTGTAAGTTGTGCTACACATGTTTCCCAGAAATAAATCCCACTTGACATGGCATTAATTTAATACATTTTAATATACGTGGCTGTGGATTGGTGTCCGAAATGCTGATGAATGCCTTACAATGAATAATTGAAGAAAAAGCATAGAGATTCCACACCCACACCAACAGTATGGGAGCTCTGTGGACATCCACTCAGAGAACAATCATAGCCCATGAG
>NW_007246940.1:0-2542 GCF_000164805.1 Carlito syrichta
TCATCAAAATTTCTGTTAATTTTTGTTTCATGGGAATAGGTCATAGTTTCTCACCTTACTTGTCACTTAACTTTTACTTTAAAAATGGACGTTAAAATAAAATAATGTGGTAATTATCAAACTCAGATATTCTCCACTCGCCTGGATATGTTGTTGGTTGTAGTGTTGCTGCTGCAGTTTGCTTGCATCCAACTTCCATTCATTAGGATTCAGTGGTGACCATGGTTCCCCAAACTTTCCTGATGTGAAAAGCCTTCTTGATTGTTTGAGAGATTTTATTTTAAATTAACATGAAACAATGCTTCTTCTCTGGACATATTCTTGTGTTCAGTGTCTCTAACATTTAAGAGTCAAATATTTGACAAAAATGTATCAAAAGCATGGTCACTTGGAACTTGCCTGTTTTGAATAGCTATCTGATTAAGAGTACTGGCCAGCTGCAGTGGCTCACACTTGTATCTCAGCATTTTGGGAGGCCAAAGTGAGAGGATTCTTGAGCCCAGGAGTTCATGATTAGCCTGGGCAACATAGCAAGATGTTGTTGCTACAAAAAGTAAGCCGAGTGTGGTGGCATGTGCCTGTAGTCCCACAACTCACAAGACTGAGGCAGATGAATCACCTTAGCCCAGGAGGTCAAGCCTGTAGTGTGTATGAAACTGCACATCAGCCCGAGGCACGAAGTAAATTGCTGACTCGAAAAACCGAAGAATATCTAATGGTGATATTTTGACTATACACATAAATGTCATGCCGTGGCCTTTCCGTGCCCTTTCTAAACACTGAAAAGAGTCACTAATGCCTCACAACTTAATGTTATTACAGTACCAGTTCCAGAACCTCAAGAAGCAATTCACATTGACTTTTTTAAAGCTAAAGTGTATAATGCAAGCGGGTGGTTGTGTCCAACTGTGCTGGAGAAAGTGGTGGAAACAAAAAAAGAGCTGAATGCTCATATATCCAGCTCAAGGACTATACATGTGAACTGAAGCCATTTATATCTGCCCTGTAAGAAACCTTTATCTGCTAGAGCCAAAGAGTGGGGATTTTTCTGAAAATGAAACCTAGAGTCTCATCAGGATCTTAGCACAAGTTGAATCTGCAACTTCACAGGGTCTCTTCTGTTAAACGGAGGCACCCACTGGGAAGAAATGGGATCCTGGAAGTTGGAATGGAATCATTTGGAAAGATTCTGATGAGGCCTGGGGCACTGAACCTGAATCTTTGTGGCTTATAGAAATTGGCATTCCACCACCGTCTTAGAAACCTTGCTATGTCTGATAAACTGCAATAGCTTCTGCTAAAGCAGTTGGCCAACACTCTTTTCTTGTTTCTATCCTTATAACTGGACTCAAGTCCTAGGAGAGCATGAAGGATGAGGTACAAAAGAAATGTGACCCATGAGGAAATATGCCATATGCCAAAAGAGCTGCATGATTTTATCCAATTTATACAGATATACAGACAGGGAATGTGTGTAGAAATGCATAGTAAGACTCAAAGATAAGGTGGAAGGAACATAGAGCTGCATCAGACCTAAATTTTGATGTGTGCTTAATAAGCCAAGGTGATTCTAGACTGAGTGTTGTAGCTCATGTGGATAGAAAGGTGTTTTTTTGGTTCAAACCATAAGGAAAAAAAGGTTGTCTGTAGTAAAACTTCCTTGGCATACCAGAGAGAAAGGCATCCAAAGTCTAAGGCCGAATGGAAGGTGATAGTGGATTTATCATGTAAACATACACATACTCCCCAGATTGGGCAATGAGGCATGCCTGCACCACGACTGTGAAAATACACTTGTCAGCAAACCCCACCTTCTCCAAAGAGCTCTATGACTGTTCGTCTTGGTAGGTCTGAAATTACCATGGGATTACTGCCACTGTAATTAAGAGCCATAGGTACAGTGGGGAAAATTGGGTCCCAGGGAGACCGGAACCATGTCGCAGCACTAAATTGCCGAAGACGGGACAGGTGTGGTTACTGCAGTGAAGAGTGGAGTCCGAAGGAGTCATCACAGTCGTCTGGCTCAGAGATCCATGGCTTTAGACAGTTGATCATGGTGTCCCAGCAGAGAAACATGTGGAGAGTCTACCAAACTCTGACTTGATCTGTGTATAGTTCTAAGTCAGCTGAACAGAAACAGAACCCCAACATGCCACCCAAACAGAGTTGTGGCCCTTCAACCGTTTCTCAGACTTAAGTCGGTTCCTTTCACAGACCCAGAATCCTTTGAATGAAGAGGAAAATGGGTAACCAACAAAAGACCCTACTATGCTGTGAAACTTTGTATGCGTGGGGACCGCCCCAAAACGTGGAATTTTTATCAAAAGTTGTGTATTTAGTCTTACGCGTTTAAACTTCAGTCACCTTGAGAGTCTTCTCTGTTTGAGGCGCTACACCCATTGAGATGCTTTCTCTGCTGCTCAAAATGGTTTTTGGACTGGTCAATTCTGGATGCCTTCTCATGAACCATTTTTGGTTACATCTCTTCCACGTTGGCCAAATGCTTCCCTTTAGACAGTTTTCCATCCAGTAAAACAAAAAA
>NW_007246940.1:3264-12130 GCF_000164805.1 Carlito syrichta
ATGAAGTTTTAAGTTCTAAACCTCTGACAGTGGGCCCCATTAACCCCAAAGCTCATCCTCTGATTACTTCCCCAGTTCCAGAAAACTTAATTGGAATAGACATATTCATCAACTGGGAAATCCCCACTTTGACTCCATGACCTGTGAAGTAGGTTATTGGGATAGTAGAGGCCAAGTGAAACCTGCTAAAACTGTTTCTGTCTAGGAATATATTAAACCAAAAGCAACAACACATTTCTGAAGAGATCAGAGATTAGTGCCAGCATAAAGGACTGATCTTGGAACTGATTCAGGCATGGTGCTTCCCACCACATCTGTTTAGCTTACCTACTTGGCCTGTGCAGAAAACAGATGAATCTTGAAGAATTGCTGGAGATGCTCTCCCAGTGCAAAACCCTTTGCCAGTGTATCTGGGCTTGACTTAGCACTGCTGCTGGCTAGCATGCCAAAGTGCTAATTTTTACATCACAGGGCTTGATGGATTCCAACTGTTGAAAACCGAGAAGAGAAGATTAAAGTGACAGACCAATGCCTCCAAGAGATAAGCAATTAAATCAAGAGACTGAACCTAAGATTATTTGGAATCTCTGAGTCAGATAGTGAATCAGTGACCACTCTGGAGCAAGCATTCCCAATTTGAGTGAGAAAATAAATGATACTCTCAGATGATCACTGAATGAATAAAGCAAGTAGCCATGTGTACATACGAATAGAAGTAAATGACTAAATGTTACATTATAGGAGAATTCCTCCCTAATGTAAACAATGCATGAAATAAAAACATTAGAATACTAAGGTAATTACATTGCTACAGGCATGATACACCAATGAGTACTGAAATAGGTGGAGAAAACATTACAGAGAAAGTAATAATGTATATTTCTTCAAGATATCTTACTCCAGATATTTATTAATTATTATGATAATTTTAGCATGCATTTTCAAATTCTTTGAAAGACTTTTCTCCAGAAGATAGAGACTCATTTCCCTTCCTACACATATGGGCTGAGCAAAATGATTCTTTCCAAAAAAGGACAATGTTGTTACTTTGAACATTATTGCCATGTTCCATTTAAGAACAGTGATTTTTGGCCAGGTATGGCGCCCACGCCTGTAACCCTACAGCTTTGACAGTTCAAGGAAGTGGATCACATGAGGTCAGGAGTGGGAGACCAGTCTGAGCAACATAGCAGGACCGTGACTCTATTAAAAATAAATAAATGATAGGGTATGGTGGCATAAACCTTTAGTCCTAAGTACTCAGGAAGATAATTAGATCCCAGGAATTCTCAGATACAATGAGCTATGATCTTACCACTGTACTCCAGACCCAGGTGACAAAGTGAGACCCTTTCTTAAAAAAGAAAAACTAGTCCGTTTTGCCCTGCTTTTGGGCATTAACTTTCAGACCCATTATATTTCCAGAGATCAAAGTACCTCAGCTGAATATGTTTTGATGGGTGTATTTCTTTCCCAAGGCCTATAGCTGACTGTTGTGCAGTAGTGTTAGGCATAGATTTCCTCTTTCCATAAAATGTTAATTTCATTTCTGGTGTAGCTTTCTATTATACAATCAAAAGGGTTCTTTTCTCCCTTCTTCCACCACCCTTTTCGATTTATCTAGGATAGACATAATAAAAAGCAAAATATTCACTCTTTATATTATTTGGTTTTGATTTGTATATCGCTTATAGGTCTGTATTGGATGAATTTCCATAGAAAATTCCATTATAGGAAAACACTTTTAGTAAAAGGACATTACATATGGTAGAAGGGTTATAATTTCTATTTATATTCTCAGTAAAAATTTTTAACTATTGGTGTGAGATAACCACAAATATGCACATGCACACAAACTCATACTCCTTCCCTTGTGACGTTGAACTCTGACCATAAGAAAAGCAGCCGTGGCAAAGGGACTTCAGGGAAAAGTTTTGAAGAGGGCCATCCTCGGGGGACCCAGGCCATCCCTGCCAAAACGAATCTGTAGATCACTGAAGTCTGGACTACTCCAAATGATATATTGAGGCTGGTGATCACCCATCAGTCATTTTTCTTATCTGTTACTTTTCTTTTACACGTCCTCACATCCCTTGTGTAGTCCCCGAAAATAAAATCACTTCCTTTTCATTTTGGTGAAAACTCCCGCTGAGACAGAAGTGACTCCAGAGCCTGGAGAAACAGTCTATAATGAATATACTTGGTTCAAAGGCACAGGTTCAGACGAGGTCCTGGTACAGGCATTTGTCAGGATCTGGGACATTTGGGCTCCAGGGTTTAGGGAAAAGGGAGAGGTCATGCATAAAGGGACAGGGCCTAGTGCTTGATATAAGGATGGGTGACTTCATGTCTTTACCCCTGTACTGGAGGACTGAGAAGGGCTGTAACTGACGGGCCTGATATCTTGAGCTGGATCACTGGCATGTGGACATAGCTCCAATGATGAGACCTCAGGATGCAGGGGAGGGGTGCGTGAGAATAAATACCCTTAAAACTGGTTTTAGAAAGGTTGAGTGTGTGGCTGTAGGGTGTAATCGCAGACGCTTGATATCTTAAGAAGGGATAAGGTTGACAGTCATATTAACATCACTCTCAAACAAGACAGGGATTCAGAATAAAACCACAGAGCAACTCCTCCCAAGATTGAATACTTCAGGTTCTCCTCAACAAATCAGAGAATAAGACACATAGCCAGGTTTGCAGCTTTGTCAAGTAGCATTTTATTTTTAAAAAAGACCATAAAATACAGGTAATGTGGTATAAAAAACATTAATCAAGTATCTCATGATCAAGGAAAGGAACTTTTTTTTCTCCAGTCCGTATCAGGAAAGCTGAATATTTACTAGTGATTTCGGCCATCTTTTCACTTACAGGGAAAAGAAAGGAATGGTTAAGAGAACATCCCTGATGGCAAGAGTTGATTGATGGGCAGACATGAATTTTGAGGGTTCAATGCAGAATGTTATGGACTGACTTATGTCCCCCCCCACCAATTCATGTGTTCAAACCTTAATTGCCAATGAAATTATTTGAATATAGGAAATTTAAAGTAGTACTGAAAGTTAAATTTAGGTATTTAGGGTTTGGCCCTAACCCAATATGACAGTATTCTTCTATCAGGGAGAGACACACATAAAGTACATGGATGAAAGAATAGATCACATGAACACACAGAAAGGCAGCCATCTGCAGACCATGGAGAGAAGGCTTTATTAAAACTAATCCTGCCAACACCTCGTTCTGGAACTCCTGCTCCCAAAACTGTAAAAAAATACATGTTCTATACCTTAAGGCATTCAGTCTGGTTTTTCTTAAGTCAGCCCTAGCACACTAATACAGAATTTGGTTCTGGTAATAGGGTGCTTTGTAACAAATCTAAAATGTGGAAGTGACATAGAACTGAACAATTAGTGGAGACTAGGAGAGCTTGGAGGTACTAGGAGAGTTTGGAAGTGAGGAAAATCCAGGACTGCCTTTAAAGACTGTTTGTAGGAATGTAGATTTTCAAGCTGATTTTGGGAGGTCTCCGACAGAAATGTGGAACAATAAACTGGAATCTGGAATACTTGCTATACAGTTGCAAAGCAGTTGCTCTAACTGTGTTCCAGTGTTTTAAGCAATGCTGACACTCTAAGTGTTGTAAGTGCAAAATATCATATGAAGTATCTACACAAAGTGATGGAACTGTGGCCTGTTTTCTCCTTGTGCTTAGAGTAAAATATGAAAGGACAGAAATAAACTGAAGAAACTGTTAAGCAAAACGGAACTAGAACTTTAGGATTTGGATACTCTTGTATGTGAGAAGAACATGAATTTTTGTGGTCAAGAGTTACAGACAAAATTGTGTTCTGATAAAAATATATATGTTGAAGTCTCATAGGCCAATGTGGCTGTATTAGGACAAAGAACCATTAAGAAGGTTTTAGGATTAAATGATGTAATAACGGTTTGGCCCTATCCAAAGTGACTGAAGTCCTTCAAAAGAAGCGCAAGAGACACCAGGAAAGTATATCCCCAGTAAAAAAGGGGCCTTGAGAGGACGCAGCAAGAAGTCAGCCTTCTGCAAGGAAAGAAGAAGCAATAACCCAACCTATCAATACCTTGATTTGGGATTTCTGAGATTCAAAACTAAGAGAGAACCACTTTCGGCTGTTAAAGATCCGAAAAAATCATGAATTTCGCAGCAACCTGGATGGAACTAGAGTCTATAACACTGAGTGACCTCACACAGAAACAAAGATCAGAATATCACATGTTCTCACTCATATAATGGACCTTGAACATCCAATGTAATACTATAAGAAAATGACTGACGGTACTAGGAAACTATGGGGGGGAGGGAGATGGGATTAACAGTAGCAAATATCTGTCTGGGGCTGGGAAAACACCTCTTATCAACAGGGTGTCTGAATGAAACGTAATTGTACACCTAACCCTTAACTGTACCCCACAAAACTATAATAAAAATACTGATAAAAAAAAAAAAAAAAAAAAAAAAGATCCTGAGAATCGAGTACTTTATTGTGGCAGCCATAGTAAAGACACATTGCCAATATAGAAATTAAACTGGAAACCAACTATCTCATGATCAATAAAAGGGAGACACATTTTTCCCATTCCATTCAGGAGTGATTTCTGCATGCTTCACACTCTTGAGGAAAGGAGAGGGAAGAGCAGGGAGGGGGAGGGGAGGAGAGAGCAGGGAAGGGAGGGAAGAGGAGGAGAGGGAAGAAGACCTCTTGTGGTAGGAGTTGATAGCAAGACTTGGTCCACAGGCCTGATTGGTGCAAGTAAAACGTCGATCTAAAGACAGGCCTGCACGTCCTGCACACATATGGCCTCTCTCCAGAGTGAGTCCCTGATGTCGACGAGGGCAGACTTAAAGCCAAAGCCATGTCCACACTAACAGATACAAGTCTTCTCTCCAGAATACGTTCTCTGGTCAGAGATAAGATGTGACTTCTGGCCAAGTCCTTGCCTCCACACGCCTTCTACATAAGGCTCCGCTTCTGAGTGTGTCCTATGGTGTCTGGTGAGGAGTGACTTGAAGCCAAAAGCATGCCCACACTCGTTGCACAGATAGGGCTTCTCCCATGTGTGTGTCCTCTGCTGCTTGATGAGGGTGGCTTTGTGACCAAAGCCACACCCACATTCAGGGTAAGGCTTCTCTCCTGTGTGTCCTCTGGTGTCCGGTGAAGGTGACCTTGCTAACACATCGCCTACACTTAGTGCAGGGGTGAGGCTTCTCTCTGACATGTGTTCTCTGGTGTCTGATGAGGGTACCCTTCTGGGGAAAGCTGTGCCCACACTCACCACAGAAATAAGACTTCTTGCCTGAGTGTGTGACATGGTGCCTGATGAGTGCTGGTTGCTGTCTGAAACCACGACCACACTCAAGGCACAAGAAGGGCTTCTCCTGTGTGTGAGCTTTGGTGTTGGAGGAGTGATGCCTTCCAGCAAAAACCTCTCCCACACTTGGGACACACAAAGGGCTTTTCCTCTAAGTGTGCACTCTTGTGCCTAATAATGGTTATCTTCTGGCAAGAGCCTTGTCCACATTTCTGCCATGCAAAGGGTCTCTCCCAGAGTAAATCCTCTTGTGGTTAGTGAGAGAGGACGTATCCCTAAAGTGTCACAAACATTCCCTGCAAACATGTGGCTTCTCTCCTTTGTGCTTCCTCTGACATATGGTGAGGGAGGTGTTCTGGCTAACCTGGCACCCACACTCAGGGCCCAGGTAAGGCTTCTCCCCTATGTTTAACAAAACCTTTAATGTTCAGGCAGTTATGGCTATATTCACGTTCAAGCCTGGTCCTTCAATTATTTATTTTCTATTTGTTTCCTCTAGATCTCATTTTTCTCTTTCCTTTTTCTTACAGTCACATAGATTTTCTGAATATTGTTAGAATTACATTCACAGATTAATTCATAGTGTTTTTTCGTGTACTTCTTTGTATAGTTTTCATAGTGGTTGATCTAGGTATTACAATAAACACATGTACTTTATGTATCAACATTTTACCACTTTGAGTGAAGCAAGGGTACCTTTATTTAGGTCCACTTACATTCTGCACCTTTTGATATCATTGTCTTTATTATCAGACCGTATTAATGAGTGCTTCAAAAATCGCATGTGATTGTAAAACTCATGGGTAAAAGAATATACTATTGTTTGTTCCCATATTCATGCACTTAAATTGATTTTTCCCCTTGTCAGTCTCTGAGATACTTTCTTTTACCATTTCCTTCTAGTTGAAGAACGTCCTTTGCCCATTTTTAAGGGTAGATCTGGTGGTGACAAATTACTTGTTTCTTTTAGTCTGAAATGTATTCGTTGTTGCTTCATTCCAGAAGCATACTTTTACCAAATAAAGAATTTACAACTGATGCTACTTTCTTTCAGCACTTGAAAAAACACACTGTACCTCTTCCTCATGAAAACCGTGGATCCTTATGAAAAATCTGTTGTAACTGAGTACCATATATTCACACTCATAAGCGGACCATGAGCAATTATCATCATACTGAAAGAAAGGGATGAAGGGATTGGCAGTAGTTGGAAACTGATGGCAGGGGGGATGGGGGAGAGTGAGTGGATGGGTGGGATTGGCAGCAGTGGGAAACGGGTAGTGGAGAGTAGCGTGTACCGTACTCAACATGGGCACCTGAGTAATGAGCATTTGTATACCTAACCCTGAATTGTACCCCACACATTCAAAATTAAAAAAACAAAGAAAAATCTGTTGTCATTGGAATTGGTGTTTTCCTAAGAGCAACGCGACTACCTCTCTCTGGTTGCTTTCCATAATTTTTTCTTAGTCTTTAATTTTCAGAATTTTACTTATTATGTGTATTGGTGAATATTTTTTTCTTTTTTAACTTCTTGACCCACTTGGTATAAAATCATCTTAGTGCACATTTATATAGCTGTAGTTAACTTCATGTTCCAATGGCTTCTTGTGTCCTCATGCTTCCCTTTTCCAAAATGTGTGAAGCTTTGACAACTGTTTTTTTCCATACCACTAACAGACATTCTTCTGTAACTCTGATGACATGAATGCTAGCTTCTCCTTTCTGTTCCAAAGATCGCTGAGACTGTTATTTTTTTCAGGCTGCTTTAAGTTGTTCAGATTTGCACTGAAACCATTCTATCATAGAAACTCTACTACTGAGCTTATCCAATGAGTTTTTGAGTCTCTGTTGTCTATTTCAGTTGCATAACTTCAAATTGATTTTTTGTATAATTTTTTTGGCTGAGATTTTATACGCTGTCATTTGGATGAAAATACTTGTAATTGCTTAAACCAACTGGCGTCTTCAAAATCCTTGTCAGATGATTCTAATATTTGACTCTCAGTGTTTGTGTCAGTTGAATATCTCTTCTATTTTAAGTTGTAAGTTCCTGGTACTTGATATGACACATGCTTTTCTATTATATTCTGAACATTTGGCTACCATGCTGGGAGACTCCAGGTCCTATTTGAATCCTAGTTTAGCAGGTTCATATTCTGTTTAGGTTTAGCACCCAGATTCTAGCCTAGTTTTTTGGCTGTTCATTATCATGAAAATTTCCTTTTCAGAGTATTTGTAATAATATTAGAGACTGCCAGGTTTATCTGGTACCACTTTTGCTCCTGCTTTCCCCTGCTCAGGTTGCCTCAGTGTCCAAAGGCATCGTCTGTAGGATAGACTGCTCATTTTACCTAGATGGAAGAAGGAATGCTTTGGCACAAAAGAAGCGGATTCATAATCTGATTGCTATATTGTGTTATCATCTCCTTCCTGGTACCTTAGGTCAGCAGGTATCTGCTGGTGAAGAGGAGGGAAGTCTCTTCCTGGGTTTCCTTAGCTGGGGAGTTGTTTAGAGGAATCTCCTTTTTGTGGTCATCTGGCTGCCAGGTACCTTGCATCTGGAGGGGAATCTCTGACCTTTAAAGGCAAACAGCACTTCCAGGAAGAGGTATTTCTGTCTGTAATTCTCTGGGTGGTTGTAATCAGCCTTCATTGTCTTTAGGTGAGAAGAAAGAACTGTCAGGCCTGCAAAACAGAGCAGAGTGGTACCCTTTACAACTTGCTGACAGTGGGGACAATCAGTCCAACTGTTGTTGCTACCAATTCACCTGATGTTGTCAGCAAGACGTTTTTCCAGGGGAGAAATGAGTGTCTTGGAGCTGCCATCTGTCACCAGTTTTGGAAACTGGGAAATACCAGATCAGTGTCATATCTTTCTGCTGGATTGGGGAGACGAAAGATGCCCTATTGCTATGATATTCCTCCAGGCACAGGGTGCTGCAACAACCCAACTTACTCCTCCTCCTTCCAGAGATCCCCTTTGGTTGCCTTGTGCATTATTTCTAGGGTTTGTAATTGTACTAAGCAGGGAGACATCTTGTCTAGCAGGAGCGCCTGTCACTTCCCAAAATGCAACAGTAATTCTTCATTTCTGAGAGAACTAAAATTATTTTTGTTTATTAATTGAACTCCTGTTATGTTTCGATACTGTTTTGACCCTCATGTATGAGCAACCCAAACAACAATTCCTTCTTCCTCTAACCAATTTATATATATGACTCTTTTCAGCATTGTTACCCAAATTTCAGCTTTGAGAATAATCTAACACTCATAATATCTTTTACACCTCAAATTATCTGTGGAATTTCTGAGATGGCAACTAAACAGCCAACTAAATTTCCTTTTCAACTTTGCAAAAGAGAGACTATACATAGAATGAGGTTCATTTGATAATCTCCACATTTTCAAAAGAACAACATTAGTGAGTAACAATTTAGCAATAATCTTTCCTTTAGGCAACACTATAACCCAAGTTAAGTCAGTTAAACTCCTAGTTGTTATCCTGAAAGCAAAT
>NW_007246941.1:0-7614 GCF_000164805.1 Carlito syrichta
TTTTTTTTTTTTTTTTTTTTGAGTTGGAGTCTCACTCTGTCGCCCAGACTGGAGTGCAGTGGCCGCTCCCGACCACCGCAGCCTCGACCTGCTGGGCTCCGGCGATCCTTCCACCTCAGCCTTCCGAGTAGCCGGAATTACAGGCATGCGCTACCACGCCTGGCTGATTTTTTGATTTATTGTAGAGATGAGGTCTTGCTGCCCAGGCGGGTCTCGAACCCACGGGCTCAGGCAATTCGCTCACCTCAGCCTCCCAAAGGCACGGGATTACAGGCTGAGCCACCGAGCCCGGCTCCAAAATTTTTTAATGAGGGAAAATGAAAGGCTTCACGTGCAGCCCTGACATAATTCCTCGTGGGGCTTTCTTAATGGGGCTCGACAAAGAGGAGGTGGCAATTCTGCTGGTCATGATGCCACTCGCAGTTGGGCTCTAACAGGGACTTTGGGGTCCAGAGTAGGCATTAAGTGTACAAGCTGGTGGGAGGAGCGGGAGGGGGGTGTGTCTGTGGCAGAGAGGCATGGGCACAAGAGGAGAATGTGAGGAGGGCCTAAATGAAAACAGCAGACATCACCACCCCGCATTCAACCAGAATTCGTGTGTTCAGCAGCATCACTCCTAGGCTTCCTCCACATACAGGAGCTGGTCCTGTGTGGCAAACAGCTGCAATTTGCTTCATAATCACCCAGAAATAACCTTTTCATTTTCCAGAATCCTCAGTGAAAACTCCATAACTGAGTTACGGAAAGATACTTTTGAAGGCCTGCTGTCTCTACGATATTTGTAAGTTAGTGAACCATATTTATTAATGAGTTTTCAATTCTATTATCTATAAAATGAATAAGGGGTTCAAATCAGATGGACTCCGAGTTTTCTTCCAGCAATAAAACTCTGCAATTCTGTAAGTCTGTGCAAGGTCCCAGCCATCTCGAGCCTTAAATACATCCGATGAATTTTCAGTTTCTAAAATTGTACAGATGAGATACAGTCAGGAACACGCTTCACAGGTGATGAGATCTGAGTAATGATTGACCCCCACGCGAACCTTGTTTCGTGTGTTTTCATGCACCGTCTCCTTCTGTGTGTATTTAGTCTCCAGCCCGTAGATCAGATCAAGCTGCAGTCTGTTCTTATACAGCTCACACGTTAAGAATGGTTTTCAGGCCAGGCTTGGTGGCTCAGCCTGTAATCCCAGCACTTAAGGAGGCCGAGGCAAGAGAATTGCCTGAAACCCGTAGGTTCAAGACAAGCCTGGGCAACTTGGAGAGACCTCATCTCCACAATAAATCAAAAATTAGCCAGGCGTGGTCGTGCGAGCTTGTAGATCCAGCTACTTGGGAGGTTGAGGCGGACGTATCGCTGAAGCCCAGCAGGTCGACGCTGGTGTGGCCATGAGAGTGCTACTGCACTCTGGCCTGGGCGATGGAGTGAGACTCCAACCCAAAAAATAATAATAAAAATTAAAAATAAAAAAAGGATGGTTTTAAAGGACTGTAAAAGAAAGTAAGAACATGCCACAGAGACCATAAGTGACCCACAAAGCCTGAAGCATTTGTTGTCTGGCCTTCACCAAAAGGATTTGAGTGAGAGGAAGTAAAGTTAACTTCAGATTGTTGCCTAATGGAGAAGAAAATATAGACCACCTCAATTAATTTTACTGTATTAATCCAGAATGTTTGATAATTTAATCAGAAATAATTGACATTTAATATTAAGTAATTAAGCAGATGAATTATATAAACAATATTATGAAGAATATTAAGTTACCAAGAGAATGACTGGTATTAGGATGTCATGGCAGGAATTTTTATATTAAAAATAGATGTTTAAGGTCAGGCGCGGTGGTTCATGCCTGTCATCCCAGCACTTTGGAAGGCAGAGGCGAGAAGACTGTCTGAGCCCAAGAGTTCAAGACCAGCCTGGGCAACTTGCAAGGTCTTTCTTTACAATAAACCAAAAAATTAGCTGGGCATGGTGGGAGGTGCCTGTAGTCCCAGCTACTTGGAAGGCTGAGGTGGGAAGATTGTCTGAGCCCAGCAGGTGGAGGCTGCAGTAGCCATAAGCGTGCCACTGCCCTTCAGCCTGGGCGACAGAGTGAGACTCCGACTCAAAAAAAAAAAAAAAGGAAAAAAATCGGTGTTTAAAATGATAGTGAAGTGATAGAACTGAAAGCGTTCGCACTAAGTAAGGAAATCAGAAATGCCCAACTCTTCACAAAATGCCTCAACTAATCACAAAATTAGACTCTCCAGCCTTGTCACCAAGGAGGGGACACCTACCTAGTATTTCTGCGTGTTTAGAGTTAGGATGATACTATGTTTTTAGCTATGAAAACTTGATCTGTATCCCTTGTCTGTGGGGTCCAGAGGTGTGTAAGTCATTAATCCTCATTAAACTAATGAATGGTGCCTTTGAGCAAATCGATATTTCAGATGTAGAAGGCTTAAGGGAGTGGGACTTGGGCAGTCTGATTTTTCACATCTTTGAGGCCTTAGGGGTTGGTCCCTTTGGACTTGGGTGCCTCTGCCATGTTTGGGGAAAAGCCAACGAGATGACTGCTCAGTGGAGTAGGCCTGTCATTGCTTCTGCGATGAAATACTTTGTAAGCGAATCATTTCATGTTAACACACGTAGTCTCATTTATTAAAGAGAAATGCCAATCAATTTAAAAAGCTCAAAAGGGATATGCCAAGCACTGTACCTAACCTGGGGAACTCAGAGAGGAGAAAAACAAGGTTCCTCCCCTTCACCAGGAACAAACACAGACGCTAAACCCATAGCAGCCCGTAGCACTGAGTAGGTCGCAGAGTGTGGCAGAGAGGCAGAAAAGGGGCCATGGACTAACACACTCATTGCTTTTAAAGCAGTCTTTTTCCTTTTACTCACTTCCAGCTTCCTATTGTCTAAATATTTGAGTTTATTTCTGTCTTAAACATGGAGGGCAGGGCAGGCGAGCAAGACCCAGTCCATGCTCTCAAGGAGTCTATGCTGAGAAGGAACGCGATGGCAAAATAATCACATTAAAACAAGAACTAGACCTAGGCCCCAAGGGGGATACGCTGCTTCTGGAGCCGAGAAGAGGGCACAGACTTCCGTTTGGATCAGGGAAGGTGTTATTATCACGCTGCTATGAAGATCGCTGCTTCATATGAGAAGCAGTGCCTTTTTACCAAGGCCTTGAAGGGCCACTGGGTAGCATCAGACAACCCTCTTGGGGAGAATATTCTAAACCTGCAAAAGGAAAATGGAAGAAGGGGAGAAGGAATTTGAGGAATGCCATGAATCCCTGTAGAGTCCAAGGAGGAGGAACAGGAGTCTAGAGCCAGATCTTCCAGGGTAAATGAGCTGTCCTGGGACACATGTTATCCCAGCACTCCTTTAACACAGACTTGAGCCTGCATCTTTTTTTTGTTTTTTTTTTGAGTTGGAGTCTCTCTCTGTCACCCAGACTGGAGTGCAGTGGCCACTCCCGGCCACCGCAGCCTCGACCTGCTGGGCTCCGGCGATCCTTCCGCCTCAGACTTCCGAGTAGCCGGAGTTACAGGCACGTGCTACCACGCCCGGTTGGTTTTTTAATTTACTGTAGAGATGAGGTCTCGCCAAGTTGCCGAGGCAGGTCTCGAACCCATAGGCTCAGGCAATCCACTCACCTCAGCCTCCCAAAGCACGGGATTACAGGCTGAGCCACCAAGCCTGGCTGAGCCTGCATCCCAGTCACCTGGAGGACTTGTTAGAACTCGGTTGTCTACTCCACCCCAGTTACTGCTTCATTCAGGCTGGGGCAGTGCCAAGAATTTGCATCTTCAGCAAATACCCAGGTGATGCTGGTTTTGAAAACCAGTTCTGGAGAGTTCTGGTGCCTGTGTGCAGGATGAATTGAAGAGGGAGACTGAGATGGAGACACAGTCAGACAACAGTTATGCCATCCGGTGAAGATGGGGCAAGCTGGAGTCACTACAAACAGCGGCTACTCTAGTCACAAATGGGGGTTTCCACATCACAGTCTAGATCCATGTTGTTTTCTGGTTGTCCCACCACTGGACAGCTGAAGAACTTGCTTTCATGGGATATTAGGGCAAGATAAAACCAACAATGAGCTTCTGTTAATATGATAGGAATTAATTACATTAATATAATTTGAATTATTTCCAAGTTAGGTATTAGTGGGGTAACTTCCTTTCAAATGACGTAAACTGACTTAGAGAAACAGAACTAAACCAGAAAAGTATATTATTGTGAGAATATGCCTTTTAATATTAGAAATTATATATAGAGATAAAAACCTTGGGATCATAATCTAGAATTTCATGAGACTACAAAAGGTCATCCAATCAAGTCTCCTCATGTCGGGAATCTCTCAAGATGTGTGTAGAGGGAAATATTTTATTTATGAAAAGCATGAAGGTGAGACTCCAGGAGAGGTGCAGGCAGGTCAGGGCTCCAGGAAGCTCAGCACAAGTTCAAATGCTTAGAGTTTAGACAGACTGTGTGTTACATTTTATCATCCCAAACTCTCCTGTTTATTCCTCCTAATTTTGGTTTCCAATAGTGAATCAAGGTAATACTTTCTTTGTCCTTTTCCTAGAGATTTATCATGCAACAAGATACAATTTATCGAAAGAGGGACATTTGAAGCACTACCATTCCTGCAGGTCGTGTAAGTTGCAGACATGACTTCATTATTTGGAACTTTTATAAAATGTATTTGTAAACCTTTTTGCTATTCACTTTGAAATACGAATAGTGTTACTAGTAGAAAGTTACTGGAATTATATAACAAGTCCTTTTGGTCTCTAGCAAAAATTAATGAGATCACAGGTCACAGAGAATCATTGTATACAGTGGTTCCCAGCAAGTGTGGTTTTGCACTCAGGTGACATCTGGCAACGTCTGGAGACAGTTCTGGTTGTCACCGCTGTGGATGTGCTCCTGGCTTCTGAGGTGCAGAGGCCAGGGATGTTGCTGAATACCCTGCAGAGTCCAGGACAAACCCCACAACAGAGAACTGCGCAGCCCAAAAGACCAGTAACACTGAAGCTGTGAAACCCTGCTCCAGAGAAATAACAATGATGAACACAGATGCTTCTGAGCATTCACTGTTGTGTAGCTCATGCACCCCACGTGTAAATATGAAAGTATGAGTCAGAAGCCAGTCCTTCTGGTGAGATTTCCTTGATGTGTGGGGAAAGTCCTGAGGTCATGTTTCATCATATATAAATTAGGATCCCTGCCAAATGATGAATGCTCTGAAATAACACCTTTTCCCTTCTTTGCTTGTTTCCTTTTTTGTAGAAATCTTGGTTGCAATTTCCTTACCAAACTGAGCTTTGGGACATTCCAAGCATGGCACAACATGCAGTTTTTGCAAAAACTGTAAGTGAAATAGAAGACGAACACATGTAAACAACTGTTGTGTAAAAATGTCATTAGTTATTAGTTAGCAGGGTAGAAGCCCATTATGAACTCTGAAAAGCATGTCTTGAGATTCATTCGTTTTTTTCAAATGAGGAAATTGAGACACAAAGAGGCCATGGGGCTTGTGCAGTGCATGTATGATGTGTTCTGCTTTCCCTGGTACCAGTCTTTGGCCTGGGCAAGAAAAAGCACCAAGCAAGTAACCCTCATGTCAGCACTGTCAGGGAGGCCCATGATGGTGCTCTGGCATGGATGATCCTTGAAATTCCGCTTTTTATTTTTATTATTATTATTATTTTTTTTTGAGTTGGAGTCTCACTCTGTCACCCAGACTGGAGGGCAGTGGCCGCTCCCGGCCACTGCAGCCTCAACCTCCTGGGCTCTGGTGATCCTTCCGCCTCAGCCTTCCGAGTAGACGGAATTACAGGCACACACTACCACGCCCAGCTAATTTTTTTATTTATTGTAGAGATGAAGTCTCGCCTGCCTAGGCGGGTCTCGAACCCGCGGGCTCAGGCAGCCCACTCACCTCAGCCTCCCAAAGGCGCGGGATTACAGGCTGAGCCACCGAGCCCGGCTGAAATTCCGCTTTTTAAATTGAACTTCGATTCCAGCTCACATGCAGGGTTTCCAACAACTTAAGTGTCTGCAAAGAAGGAAGTCTGTAGCTTCTAGCCGCAAAGAAGGAAGCTTATCGCAGAGTCCTCCTGGGAGCAAAGGGTGCTGGGTGCCTTCTTGGTGTCTGTTGCTTTTAAATGGTAAAGCAGAAAGAATTCCTAAAACCCTGCACTGGGCACTTCTCTCCCCAATCGCCCAGAACATTATTTTTCAAACAGTGCATACCTATGAAGTTAGGACTGATCTATGGGCAATGAGAACCCTCACAGTGTGGGAAAATGGTGTTCATGTTAGGCTACAGTGCAGAACCATTCACAAAGAAAATGGAAGGCTCTAGCTTAATTCCACAGACTTCTTTCCTGACTGCCCTTCAACAAGAAGTGTGGGTTTTGGTCTCTTTCAGCTCACAAATTCCATGATTTCTCTGTGATGACAGCAAATCAGAGTGGGTATAAATGGCCACTAACCTCAAGGTGAAGATTCTCCTCTGAACTTGACTTTAGAAAGCATGGTCCGCCTGTCTTGTGCTTCAGAAGCCTGGTTTCACAAGCTCCCTGTGAGCTGGAGAGAGGGCTAGGGTGTGCCAAAGCCAAGAGAGCAATGGTTGCAGAGGCCTATCTACAGCAGCCTCCTCCTTCCCCTCATTCACTTGCTGGTGCCGGACTCCGGAGCAGGACACTGATGGTCTCGGTTTCATTTGCCCTGGCACCAGAGAGTGAGCTCGTTAGGTCCCTCACCTGATGAGACAGCGGCAAGTGTGTTACACTCTCCACCTTTACAAGGGTTTTACGACACCAAGAGTCCCTCTTAAGAATCCATGTGTCACTATAATTATGTAGGCAACACCAGAAAGAAAAAAAAACCCAAACCATGGAATCACAGTGGAAAAAAATTAATGAGTTCATTCAAAAATGTCCGTACGTGCCATGCCCCATGTATGCCAGGCACTGAACTAAGGGCTGGGGATATGAAGTGGAATAGGGCCTCACCCCCTGGTGCTCTACAGATTGCCATGGTCCTTTCTGGTAAATCGAGATGTCACCTACATACCATAAGATGCCGCGTCACAAGGTGTGCAATTCAGTAGTGGTAGGATATTCACGAGGTTGTGCAACAACCACCATTTTGTCATTCTCTAGTTACAGAACATTTTCATCACCCCTAAAAGGTAGCCATCGCTCCACATTTCTCTCTTCCCCCAGGCCTGGGCAACTACTAATCTGCATTCTGTCCCTATGGATTTTCCTGTTCTGTACATTTCATATGGATTTTCTTGTTCTGTACATTTCAACAGTAGGTGGCCTGTTGCTTCTGTCTTCGTTTCACACGGTCTGTTTTCAAGGTTCATCACAGGGAGTTTCTCTTGTGTTCTCAAAGTCCTGGTAAACATCCGGTCTGATCCTTTCACTTGGAGATTCTTTTTTTTTGCACCTCTAATCAAGTCAGCATACACTTTTTCCAGGGATTTTGCATTGCAACTAGTGTGAATAATTCTAATTCATGAAACCTCTGGTTCCATGGGTGTTTTTCTGATATCTTTAAAAGGCATGGCTGTGAGCTGGGTGCAGTGGCAGTTGCCAGAA
>NW_007246942.1:0-3566 GCF_000164805.1 Carlito syrichta
GGCGAGTGTGCCAACTAGTTTGCTTACCTCTTAGCAGGCAAGCGAGCCAACTACTTAGCTTACGTGATGGAAAGTGATGGGAAGCCCACTAGTTAGCTCACCAGCTAGCTGAATTGCTAGGTGACTAGTTAGCTAAGTAACTAGATGATTTGCTAGCTGCCTTAACTTGCTAGCTAACTAGCTGGCTATCTACCTGACATTACTATATAGCAAACAAGCTATCTATCTGTATAGCTAGCTGACTTAACTTGTTAGATGACTGGCTAGTTAGATGGCCAGCTGACTTAACTATCTACCCGACTAGCTAGCTGAAAAGCTAGCTGACTTAATTGACTAGCTGATTAGCAACCTGACTAGCTAACTGACTTAACTAGGTACCTGAGTAGTTAGCTGACTTGCTAGCTCACTTAACTAGCTAGCTGGCTAGCTAGTTGACTTAACTAGCTGACTGACTAGTTGGCTGGCTAGCTGGCTAGCCAGCTGACTTAACTAACTAGCGACCTTGTTGGCTATATGGCTAGCCAGCTCTCTTAACTGGCTAGCTACCTGGCTGGCTAGCAGGCTAGCCACCCGAAAATCTAGCCAGAGGACTGGCCAACTGGCTTGTCAGCTGCCTTAAATAGCCAGCTGGCTGGTTGGACAGTGAAATAGCCAGCCAGTTTGATTAGTCAGCCACCCTGTAGGTCAGTCGGCTAGTCAGCCAGCTTAACTAGCTGGCCACCTTCCTGACCAGCCTGCTAAACAGCCAGCTTAACTTGCCAGCCACCGAGCTAGCCAGCTGGCTAACCAGCTATCTTAACTAGCTGAATTAACTAGCGAGCTTCCAAGTGGGTCAGACGACTAACCATATCACTTAACTTGCTGAATTAACTAGCTACCAAACTGGCTAGACAGCTGACTTAATTAGCTAGCTATCTACCTAGACAGGTGGTTAACCAGCTGACTTAACAAGCTGACAACCACCTAGACAACTGGCCTCCCAGCTGCCTTAACTCGCTAGCTACCTAGCTAGCCAGATGGCTAGCCACTTGAATTAACTAGCTGATTTAACAAACTATGCAGTTGGCTAGCCAGCTGATTCCACTAGTTGACTTAACTCGTTAGTCAGCTGACTAGGCAGCAGATTTAACTAGCTGACATCCCTAGATATTCAGGTGGCTAGCAAGCAGACTTAACTAGCTAGCTACCTATGTATTCCTCTGGCTTGCCAGCTGACTTTACCTAACTACCTAACTAACCAGCTTGCTCGCTAGCTAACTTATCTGGCTGTTGTAACTAGTTGTCCTGCTTTCTAAACAGTTGAATTAACTAGTTTGCTTTGTAGCAGCCACCTGAATATCCAGCTGAATTAACTAGGTGTGTCATATAGCTAGACAACTGTCTAGCCAGATGACTTATCTAGCAAGCTATCTAACTAGCCTGCGGGTTAATCAGCTGACAACTAGGTGACAACTACCTAGCCAGCTTGCTAGACTGCTGACATAACTAGCTAGCTACCTAGCTAGCAAGCTGGCTAGCTAGCTGACTTAACTAGCTGACTTAATTAGCTAGCCAGCTGACATATCTAGCTGACTTAACTAGCTAGCTTCTTAGCTTGCCAGCTGACTTAACTAGCTGAAATAACTAGCAAGACAGCTGGCTGCCCATCTGACATAAATAGCTTTTTAATTAGCTAGCCAGCTGGCTAGACAAGTGTATTAATGTGCTGACTTAACTAGCTAACCAGCTGGTTAGCCAGCTGATTATATTAACTGACTTAACTAGCTGACCAGCTGTCAAGCCACCTGAATTAATGACCTAGCTACCTAGCTAGCCAGCAGCCTAGTCAACTGATTTAATTAGCTGACTTAACGATGTAGCCACCTGACTGCCAGCAGACTTAACTACCTAACTACCGAGCTAGACATCTGGATAGACCGTTGACTTAACTATCTCACTTAACTAGATAGCCTAAAGGCTAGAGAGCTGACTTAAATAGCTACCAAACTGCATAGCCCGCTTGCTTGCCAGCTGACTTAAGTAGTAACCACCTAGCTAACCTACTGGTCAGCGAACTGACTTTATGTGAATAAAGTAGCTAGCCAGCTGGGTAACCAGCTGACATAACTAGATAGCTACTCTGACAAGCAGCTAGCTAGCCAGCTGACTTAACTAATTGTCTTAACTAGCTACCAGCTGATTTAACCAGCTGACTTAGCTAGCTAGCTACCTAACTAGCCACTTCACTTAACTAGATGACTCAACTAGCTAGCCACCTAGCTAGATAGCTGAATGGTCAGCTGACTTAACTACCTGAGTTAACCAGCTAGTCAGCTGTCTAGCCAGTTGACTTAACTTGCTGACTTAACTAGCCTGCCAGCTGGTTTGCCAACAGAATTAACTCGTTGATTTAACCAGCTAGCCAGATGGCTAGCCAACTGACTCAACTAGCTAACTACCTAGCTAGCCAGCTGGGAAGTCAGCTGAATTAACTACATGACATAATATGCTAGCCATCTGGCTAGCCAGGCGACTTAACTAGCTTGCTACCTAGGTAGCAAGCTTGCTAGTCAGCTGAATTAACTTGTTTTAACCAGTTAGCCAGCTGGTTAGCAAGCTGACTTAACTAGCAGACCTAAAAGGTTATCCAGCTGACTTAACTAATTCTCTACCTAGCTAGATAGCTGGTTAGCCAACTGACTTAACTAGCTGACTTAATTAGGTAGCCAGGTTGCTAGCCAAATGACTTAACTAGCTTGCTACCTAGCTTTCCAGCTGGGTATCCGGCTGACTTAACTAGCCTACGTAAATAGCTGGCCTGCTTGCTAGTCAACTGAATTAACTATCTTGCTATACAGCTAGCCAGGTGACTAGACGACTGATCTAACTAGTTTACTTAAGTAACTAGCCAGCTATCTAGCCAGCTCACTTAATTAGCCAGCTACCTCGCTAGCTAGCTGGCTAGCCAGCTGACTTAACTAGGTGACTTAAATAGCTATGCAGCAGGCTAGACAGGTGACTTAACTATCTAGCTACCCAGGTAGCCAACTGCCTTGCCAACTGAATTAACCAGTTGACTTAACAAGCTAGCCAGCTGTATAGAAGGCTGACCTAACTGCCTAGCTACATAGTTAGCCAGCTGTACAGTCAGCTGACTTAACTAGCTTGCTACCTAAATAGCACACTGGGTGGTGAGCTGACTTTCCTACCTAGCTAACCAACTGGCTAGTAAGCTGACTTAACCAGGTTAGTTAACTAGCTTGCTCACTGTCTAGCCAACAGACTTAACTAGCTAACTACCCAGCTAGCCATCTGTCTAGACAGTGGACTAAGCTCGCTGACTTAACTAGCTAGCAAGCTTATTTAACTAAATGAGTTAGCCAGCTACCTACCTAGCTATCCAGCTGGCTTAACTACCTGAAATACCTAGCTAGCCAGATGGCTAGCCATCTGACCTCACTAACTTTTTAAGTGCCTAACCAGATGGATAGCCAATTGACTTAATGAGTTGATTTAACTAGCTAGCTAGCTGTTTGCCAGCTGACTTAACTAGCTGACTTAACCAGCTAGTCAGCTGGCTACCCAGA
>NW_007246942.1:4257-8672 GCF_000164805.1 Carlito syrichta
TACTCGTTATTTAATGTGCTAGCTAGGTGACTTAATCGTGTGACTTAACTCTTTAGTTAATGAGCTAGCTAGCTGACACAACAAGCTGACTTATCTCGTTAGCTAACTAGGTAGCTTGATGACACATCCAGCTGGCTTAACTCGTTTGCTAACTAGCTAGCTAGCCTACTCAAGCAGCTGAGCCAACCCATTTGCTAACTAGCTAGCTAGCTGACTCAGCCAGCTCATTTAACCTGTTAGCTAACTAGTTAACAACCTGACTCAACCTGTTGATGTAATCCGTTATCTCACTAGTTAGCATGCTGTCTTAACTAGTTAACTAATTTAAAAAGCTGACTTAACTAGCTGACTTAGGTAGCTGACAACTATTTAGATAGCTGACAACTGGGTGACTTAACTAGTTAGCTAGTTGACTTAACTACCTAAATTAAATAGTTAGCTAATGATTTAACTAGCTGAATAACTAGCTGGTTTAATAATTAACAAACTTGTTAGGTAGCAGACTTAAGTAGCTGACTTAAATAGCTATCTAGTGATCTAGCAGACTTAGCTAGCTAACTAGCTAGCTGACTTAGGTAGGTGACAACTAGTTGGATATGAGATAGCTAGTTGATTTAATGAGTTGGCTAACATGTTAGCTAATTGTTTTAACTCATTGGTAAACGAGTTAACTAGCTGTCTTAACTAGTTGGCTAATGAGTTAACAAGGAGATTTAAATTTTTGGCTGAGTAGGCAGACTACTAAGCTGGTTTAACACATTGGCTGACTACGCGGCCGACTTGTTAGCTGACTTAACATGTCAGCCGACTAGTCGGCCGACTAGTTAGCTGACCTAAATTGTCAGCCGACTAGTTAGCTGAGCTAACTGGTCAGCTTACAAGTTGGTCGACTAGAAAGCCGATTGGTTAGCTGAAATCTAGTTTGCCAGTCAGTCGGCAGACTGGTTAGGTGACTTAATTAATCAGTCAGAGAGTAAGCCAACAGGTGAGTTGACTTATCTACTCGACCTGCGAGTGAGTCAATTAATCAGCTGACTTAACTAGTGGACTGGTGAGTGAGCTAACTGGTCAGCCACATTTAGTCGGCTGTCGAGTGAGCCGACTGGTCAGAAGATATAACAAGTCGGCCAGTGAGTGAGCTGACAAGTGAGCCAACTTAACTAATTGGCCGGTGATAGAGCTGACAGGTGAGCTGCCTTAACTCTTTGGTTGGCATGTGAGCCCACTGATGAGCTAACGTAACTAGTCGGCTGGCGAGAAAGGCAATTTGTTAGCTGTCCTGTTGGCTTGCAAGCGAACTGACAAGTTAGTTGACCTGTTGGCTGGTGAGCGAGCCAACTAATTTGCTGTCAAGTAGGTAGACGAGGGAGCCGAATAGTTAGCTTACCTAATGGAAAGCGAGTGAGTCCACTAATTAGCTGACCAGCTAGCTGGTTTGATAGTTGACTAGATAGCTAAGTAACTAGCTGATTTGCTAGCTGAATTAACTAGCTAGCTGTCTAGCTAACTGGCTATCTAGCTCATATATCTAACTAGAAACAAGCCACCCAGCTGTCTAGCCAGTTGACTTAACTAGTTAGCTAACTGACTAATTGACTGGCTAGCTGACTTAACTAGCTATCTGACCAGCTAGCTGACTAGCTACCTGACTTAACTAGCTAACTGATTAGCTAGCTGAATTAACTAGTTGACTAGGTAGTTGGCTGAGTAGCAGGCAAGCCAGCTGACTTAATTAGCAAGCTAACTTGTTGGCTAGATGACTAGCCAGATGACTTAACTACCTAGGTACGTGATTGGCTAACTGGCTAGGCAGCTGGCTAGCTTGCTAGTGGGATTGCAAACTGGTTAGCAAGCCAGCTTAAATAGCCAGCCGTCTGGCTAGGCAATGGGACAGCCAGTTGGCTTAACTAGCCAGCCACTGTGCAGGTCTGCAGGCTAGCCAGTCAGTTTAACTAGCTGGCTTCTTATCTGGACAGCCTGCTAACCAACCAGCTTAAGTTGCCAGACACCTAGCTAATCAGCCGGTTAACGAGTTGACTTAATTAGCTGACTTAACTAGATAGCCATCTGGCTAGCCAGCTGGTGTAGCTTGCGAGCCACATAGGTAGACAGCCGGCTAAAAAGCTCTCTTAACTTGCTGAATTACCTAGCTAGCCAGCCCTCTAGCCAGCTGACTTAATTAGCTAGCTACCTACCTAGCCAGGTGGTAAGCCAGTTGACTTAACTAGCTGACGTAAACAGCTAGCCAACTGGCTAGCCAGTTGACTTAACTAGCTAGCTCCCTAGCTAGCAGATGGATAGCCACTTGTATTAGCAAGCATACTTAACCAGCTAGCCAGCTGGCTAGCCAGCTGACTGAACTAGGTGACTTAACTCATTAGCCAGCTGGCTAACCAGCTAATTGAACTAGCTGACATCACTAGCTACCCAGGTGGCTAGCCAGCTGACTTAACTAGTTAGGTACATACATATCCTGCATGCCTTCCAGCTGACTTACTATCTAGCTATCGAACTATCCAGCTAGGTAGTGAGTTGACTTAACTCGGTGACCTAACTAGATAGCTAACTGGCTAGCCAGCTGATTTAACTATTTAGCTACCCAGCTAGGCAGCTGACTTAACTAGCTGATTTAACTAACTAGCTACCTAGCTAGCCTGCTGAATTTACTACCTGAAATACCTTGCTAGATACCTAGCAAGCTATACAGCTAGCTAGCTGACTTATCTAGCTGACTTAACTATCCAACCACCTGACATAACTAGCAGACTTAATTTTTTAGGTACCTAGCAAACCAGCTGAAATAACTAGCTGGTATAACTAGCTAGCCAGCTGTCTAGCTGTCTAGTCATCTGAATTAACTAGCTTATTACCTAACTAGCGAGCTGGCTAGACAACTGACTTAATGAGGTGACTTAACTAGCTAGCCAGCTTGGTAGCCAGCTGATTTAACTAGTTGATTAACGAGCTAGGCTGCTGGCCAGTCAGGTGACTAAATTAGATGAATTAACTAGTTTTCCAGCTGGCTAACCAGCTGTCTTAACTAGCTGTCTACCTATCTTGCTACCTGGATAGCCAGCAGACTTAACTAGCTGACTTAATTAGCTAGCCCGGTTGCTAGCGAACTGACTTAATTAGGTCACTATCTAGCTAGCCAGATGGCTTAACCAGCTGCCTTATCTAGCTGACCTGCTTACTAGCCAGGTCAATTAACTAGCTTGCTGCACAACTAGCCACTTGGCTATTCAGCTGAATTAAGAAGGTGACATATCTTTCTAGCTAGCTGTCTAGCCAGCTGTTTAAAAAACAAGCTACCTAGCTAGCCATCGGGCTAGTAATCTGACTTAACTAGGTGACAACTATCGAGGCAGCTGGCTAGACAGCTGACATAACTAGTTACCTACCTAGCTAGCAAACTGGCTAGCCAGCTGACTTAACTAACTGACGTAACTATCCAGCTGGCTAGCCAGCTGACTTAATTGCCTATCTACGTAGCTAGCCAGCAGCCTAGCCAGCTGACTTAACTAGCTGACTGAACGAAGTAGCCAACTGGCTAGCCAGCAGACTTAACTAGCTAGCTATCTAGCTAGACAGTTGGATAGCCAGCTGACTTATGCAGCTGACATAGCTAGATGCTGGATGGCAAGCCAGCTGACTTAACTAGCTACCTTCCTACATAACCTGCTGGCTTGCCAGCTGACTTAACTACCTAAATAGCTAGCTAACCTGCTGTCAGCGAGTTGACTTAACTAGGTGAGTTAAATAGCTAGCCAAGTTTCTAGCTAGCTGACTTAAACAGCTAGCTAACTAGTTAGCTTACAAGTTTTCTAGCGTGCTTGCTAGCTTTCTTAGTTATCTGACTTAACTCATTAACTCACAAGCTAGCTAGCTGATTCAGACAGCCTACTTAACTCTTTAGATAACTAGCTATCTATCTGACTCATGCAGCTGACAACTCGTTATCTAACTAGCTAGCTAGCATACTCAACCATCTGACTAAACCTGTTTGCTAACTAGCTAGCTAGCTGACACAACCAGATGACTTAACCTTTCAGTTAACTAGCTAACTACCTGACTCAACCCCCTGACTTAACCCATTTGCTAACTAGCTAACTAGCTGTCTAAAGCAGCTGAGTAAATTAGAAAGCTGTCTTAAGTATCTGACAGCTAGCTGACTTAACTTCTTAGCTAGCTGACTAAACTGGCTGACAACTAGTTAGCTAACTGACTTAACCTGAATTAAATAGTTAGCTAACTATTTAGCTAGCTGAATAACTAGCTGACTTAACTAATTAGCTAACTAGTTTGGTAGCAGATTTAAGTAGCTGACTTTAATACCTAGCTAATTAATGAGCTAGCTGACTTTGGTAGCATACTTAGCTAGCCAGCTCTTTAGCCAGCAGACTTAGTTAGCTGAG
>NW_007246943.1:0-1657 GCF_000164805.1 Carlito syrichta
AAGGCACAAATTCACTCATTTTAATGAAGGAGAAATTCTGTGGCACTTGAATATATTTCTCCATTCTAGTTCACAGCTTGTACATGAATGTTGGATGCTCATTTTTACTGAAATCATTTTAATTTAAATATTCATATTTATTTTATATACTCTTGTGGTTTTCTAATATATTTAGCAATTTAGAAACAAAACGATATATCAAGGATCTCACTCAGTAAAATATGCTGTGGCCAGTGTGTGTATGCATTTTGTTTTTTCATCTAACCATACTTTCTTCTGTTGCAGCTGACACCTGTTTATTTTTGTCCTTCACTTGGTAGATTAGGAAAACGTATTCTTTCTTTCCTTCTCTGATAAACTCTGAGACACTTAAAGCTAAGTCCACCTTTAGATTCTCTTTGAAAAACTAGAAAACCTCAGTTTCTATATCTTGAGGCATGGACATGTCATACTAGAACTTGGAGCAGGCCAATTTCTTGACTGATTCCCATTCTTTACTTCTTTCCCTCTTACCCATAAATTAAACCAATTACTACTGAGTGTCCACAGGGAGTCAGACCAGAGGAAGATCCACACTTGCTGTGCTTGAATTACAATCCTGTTCCTGTGTCTAATTTCTGCAAACTTTTGCCATTCTACTTCTTTCATTTTACTTATGTCTTTTGTTCTTTTTGCTTAGTCATGAATAATAAAATTCCATGATTTGATAAATAATGGTTGTGAAATCCCACACCTTAGACAACAACTGATTATAGTTGAGTGTAATGAAAGGACTAATAACATGTGAAAACTCAGCCATATTCACATTTGTCCTAGTAACCTTGCTCCTCAGGAATTGTACTTACAATGGTGCAGCATTACTGGAGTTTCGTTGGCTTCCTGGGCAGAAATGCCTTTCTGACTCCCACAATAATATTTAGGGAAGTGGTATAGAGAAGGATGGTGAAGAAAAATCTCAGGTCTAAACTTTACTTCTGACACGTACTAGTTGAATGACTTGGAGAAAATAGAATACTTTACCTCTCAGTTTTCATATAAAATAGGAAAAAGAATAATTTCTACCTCATTCTTTCTACCCTATTACTAAATACAAAGCAAAAATGAAAAAATGCTTGCAAAGTTCTTAGCACAATCAGAGATAAAATGAATTAATACATTATATTTATTAATATAGTACACTCGTATACCAATAGAAATATATCAATATAAATATATTTATAAATTACTATTATTATTTTGCTACATCTCTCCAACAAAACGTTGCCAGGAGAAGTCTGAGTAATTAGATTTAGTAATTAGTTTTAGTAATGAAGTTTCTTTTTTTTTTTTTTTGAGTTGGAGTCTCACTCTGTCTCCAGACTGGAGTGCAGTGGCCGCTCCCGGCCACTGCAGCCTCGCCTGCTGGGCTCTGGCGATCCTTCCGCCTCAGCCTTCCGAGTAGCCGGAATTACAGGCGCGCGCTACCCCGCCCAGCTGATTTTTTGATTTATTGTAGAGGTGAGGTCTCACTGCCCAGTCGGGTCTCGAACCCGCGGGCTCAGGCAATCCACTCACCTCAACCTCCCAAAGGCACGGGATTACAGGCTGAGCCACTGAACCCGGCTATGAGGTTTCTTTTGCATCCCAAAGCTGAAGGAGTTATGTGCCAAAGCAGACA
>NW_007246943.1:2027-4541 GCF_000164805.1 Carlito syrichta
CTGACATAACACAGCAGTAACCCCCTTAGCTGCAGTTTCACTTTCTGAGTTTCAGTTACTCATGGTTAACTGCAGTTTGAAAATATATTAAATGTAAAATCTAGAATTAAGCAATTCGTATGTTTTAAATTTCACCCCGTCCTAAGATGAAATCTCATGTTCCACCACTCCGTCCCACCCAGTACATGAATCATCTTTTTGCCAAGTGTATGCACACTGTATACGTACCTGCCCATTAGTCAGTCACTCCATAGCTGTCTTGGTGATCAGATCAACAGTTGAGGGGTGAGGCAGCTTGTGTTCAAATAACCCTTATTTTACTTAATTGTTCTACCTTATTGTTAGTTATTATTGTTAATCTCTTACTGTGGCCTAATTTATAAATTAAACTTTATCATAGGTATGCACATATAGAAAAATTATATATATATATATGTATATATACTATCTGCAGTGTTTGGTATCCATTGTGGGGGACATCTGTTTGTGTTTCCCTGTTTGTATAGACCTAGGATGCTATGAAGTGGTTCAGAAAACTAGAAAGGCAGCTGAAGAGACATTTCAAAATCCTGGCTGTAGTTAAGATGAAATAAATTTATGAACTGAAAAGCATCAAAATAACTCCAGTGTTATATCCTGAACATGGGTTAAAACATACATACACATACACACACACACACACACATACACACACACACACACACACACACACACACACACAACTCTGAAAACCAAGCATCATTTCAGTAGTTAATTCTGATGGCTAGTCCTTAAATAACCAGAAGATAGTGTTTATTTTAATGTTATGATTTAAAACCAAATGATGAGCATTTAATTTTTTAAATAGTTAACCGTTTTGACAGTGTTTTTTATTAATAGGATTAAAGATGAGCTAAAATATATGAGCAGAATCCTAAACCTAATTCTGGTTTCCTTTTCCACAGGTACTACCTGTTATTTACATGATGTATTTATTCATTGGCTGCATTGTGAATTCTCCACTCTATTTCAAGTACCTCTAGGGTAGGTATGACCTTGTGATGGCAGAGCTGTAATGACCATGGGTCACATCACACAGTGACACACCTGCCCTAGTAATGTACAACCAGGAGTGATGCACTTACAACCTGCATGATTAAAAAACACTTTGACTGTAAATAACAGAAAGTATGTCAGGGGAATTAGGTCAAGAAATATCTCACACATCTTAGCTCAACCTAATGCTAACTCTAATCAACATCCTTTCACATCTGGTTTCTCCTTCCTGCTTTTTCCTCACCTTTCCCACAAGTATCAGCGGTTCTTATCTGACTTTGATGAGCTCTCAGGCTGGATGAAGGAGAAGACAGCTCTGATCAATGCTGATGAGCTGCCAACTGACATAGCTGGTGGGAAGCCCTGCTGGACAGACACCAGTAACATAAGGTAGAGAGGAAAGGCTGCCCAGGGGGAAGACGGTGCAGGCAGTTTGGGCCGGTGCCAGGAATGTCAGAAGGTTTCTTGCTGCATATTGAGACATGTTGTCTTGTGACCACAGCATGAGATTGACTCTTACGATGACCGATTTCAATCTGCTGATGAGACTGGTCAAGCCCTCCTGGATGCCAATCATGAAGCCTCTGATGAAGTTCGGGAAAAGGTGATTTAATTTAACAGAGTTTGTGTAATTTTGATATCATATTTAGCCCTTATTTAGTCTTATAAAAATATAGTAATCTCTAAGTGGGAAACGAAGTCATATAGACATGTTAATAATATGGACCCAGCTTTTACATGACTTTCTTTAACATAAGGTTGTCCCTTGCAATCTGTGGGAAATTGGTTCCAGGACCTCTCTCAGATGCCAGAATCATATCATGCATACTTTAAGTCATTTTTTGATTACTTAAAATACCTAATACAGTATAAATGCTATGCAAATAGTTGTTACACTGTATTATTTTTTAAACTGGGAACATTGACAAGAAAAAAATTCTGTGTGTGTGAATACAAATAAAAAGTTTTTAAAAAATATTTTTATCCACAGTTTTTTGAACCCAAAGAAGGAACCCACAGACACCAAAGGGCAACAGTACTATTTAGCTAAATTGATTCCCTTGAAATTCTCAGGACATATGTGTACTTCCTCACCCCTGATCCTTTATTTCATCAATTCTTTGACTTCTACCTAATTTGAAATCTCCATACCCTTTTGTCTTTTGACATATGCTTACCTCCAGATTGTAAATTCTATACCTTATTCATCTTTGGGTACCCTACAGTGACTAACACAGTGTCTGGCACATGGGTGACACCTGTACTTTTTCTTCTCTCCTTCACAATCTCAAATTATGCTGATTTTCTTATATCTCTGCTTTTCAAATTTACATTAAACAACAAGAAAACTTTAAACACTCACAATTCCACTGAGTGACGCAATCAGGTTTTCCGTTATCCTAAACTCCTGGATCACAGGGTCTCACCTCAGCCCCTAACACAGAGAGATTTTGCTTTAGTTGTAGAGTTCAGAGTCTC
>NW_007246943.1:4931-5867 GCF_000164805.1 Carlito syrichta
ATTCTTCCAGAATTCCGTGGGGACATTACAATATAGATTTTTATTGGTAACAAGCTTCTGCCAAAAGAATAGTATAAACGAAAGTCTTTAAAATCTCACTTACTGTCCCTGGACTCTGAGAATTTGTGCTGCTTTTTTGATGGAGTTAACACAGCAGTATCTGTAATAAGCTAGAATTTCCTGGGTAGATAGTTGGCCAAAGACAAAGGTTTATTCTTTAATTTTTTAATGTGTTTGAGAATGTCTCTTTTCTCTTTCCTTGGTAGTTCTTATTTGTTTTCAGAATAAAATTCTAACTCTTCAGTCTGACACTATAAGCGCTTCATGAACTTGAATTTCATCAAATGTCTATCGTTTTTTAGACACTACAGTTTTCTCTGGCGCACACTGTACAATCTAACAATTACCTGGAGTTCCAATAATATCATTTGCTCATGGAATCTTACCTTCCTACCATCCTGATATCTGCTCTCTGCCCTTTAAATATGTGTTTGGTGCAATACTTACCATGCTTTCCCATACTTCTACTCCTTGGTTCTTTCCCATCAGAATTTGTCTTCTTTCTTTATACATATTAGTGTGTTTGTACCTCATTATAGAATTTATCTCATTTTTTCTATACTGCAAATATTTGCTTAGATGTTGAAATCTTAAAAGTCCATTTCCTATCATTTTTGTATTGTTCAAATGACTGAATTTATTAGATGCTTGATAAATGTAGTATTAAATAAATTAATTGCCTTCCTTGTGCATCATCTCTTTTCCAAAGATGGAAATACTTGCCAACAACTGGGCAGCCCTGCTGGAACTGTGGGACAAGCGTCAGCATCAGTATGTGCAGTGCCTGAACTTGCATCTCTTCTACCGAGACAGTGAGCAAGTGGAAAGTTGGATGAGTAGACAAGAGGTAACAGGAAGGGGTTTAGCCAGTCTTTA
>NW_007246944.1:0-4357 GCF_000164805.1 Carlito syrichta
CTCTGTGAGAAGCACTCCTGTGTGAGGGATTCCCACATAATGGATGCCTCAGTAAACACCTCTCCTTTCTTATGTGCATTCCAATGACTGTTCCTCCTCTGTGATCAGGGTTCAAGTAATTGACCCAATTCTGTGATGAGTGCTCCATTTGCTTACCCTCTTGTGACACTGTACCAGTGACTGGCCTTCTTCTGTGATGGGTGGCTCCATGACTGACTCTCCTTTGTGATGGGTGCCCCAGTGACAGGACCTCTACTCTGATCATGGCACTCGTTAGTGACTCTCCTCTGTAGTGTATGTCTCAGTTACTGCCCGTCCTTTGTGTTTGGTGCCTCATTGACTTGCCTTCTTCTGTGCTCCAGTGACTGGATTTTATTTTTAATTAGGTTTTAAGATACCAGTCTTTTTCTGTTATGGGTACCCCAGTGGATGACCTCCTCTTTGATGCCCAGTGACTTGCCCTTCACTGTTATGGTAGTCCCTGTTGTTGGTCTCCTCTGTGATGGGTGCTCCAGTTACTGATTCTCCTCTGTGATGGATGTCAGTGTTTGACCTGCCTCCCTAACATCTCCTCCAGTTAATGGCTCTCTTCTGTGTAAGATGGCCTAGTAACCTGCCCTCCCCCGTGATCAGTGTCCCAGTGATTTGACTTCCTACTAGTGGGTGCCTCAGTGTCTGTCTCTTTTCAGTGATAGGTGCTTCCATTACTGTTCTTTCTATGTGATGGATGTCCAAGTGACTAGCCCTTCTATGTGATAGATGCAACAGTTACTCGGTCTCTTCTCTAACAGATGTTTTGGTGGCTGGATTTCCTGTTATAGATGCCCTAGTGACAGGACCTCTTCTATAATGTTCATACAGTGGAAAGCCCTCCTCTGTGAGGGCTGATTCAGTGACTGACTCATCTATGTGATGAGTGTCCAAGTGATTAACAGTACGTTGTGATGGTTGCCCCAGTGACAGTGCTATCTCCTGTTTGGTGCCCTAGTGATTGGCCCTCCTTTGTGACTTGTGACTCATTGACTGATATGACACTGTAATAGATATATGCCTCCTCTGTTATATGTATCCCAATGACTAGCCCTTCCATGTGATGGGTACCACATTGAATTTTCCTCCTCTGTGTCAGCTGCCTCAGTTATTGGGCCTCTTCTGTGATCAGAGCCTCAGTAACTACCTTCTCCTAATGGGTGTCCTTGTGCCTGAATATCCTCTGTGATTTGTGCCTCCATGACTAATCTTCCACTATGTGTGATCCAGTGACTGGTTCTCCTCTGTGATGGGTGCCCTAGTGACTGGTTCTTCTCTATGATGGTGGTTCCAGTGATGAGCTCTGCTCTCTGATGGGTGCCTCTATGAGTTGACGTCTTCTGTGACAGTAGCCCCAGGGACTGGCCCTCTTCTGTAATATATGCTACAGTGATTTGTACTCCTCTGTGATGGGTGCCACAGTTACTTGTTCTCCTCTGTGATGAGTACCTTAGTGTTTGGCCCTCCTCTGTAATCTGGTACCCTGTGATTGGCCCTCATACATAATGAATTCTCTAGTGACAAATCCTCCTCTGTAGATGAGGCCTCAGTAATTGGTGTTCATCCATCGTGGTTGCCACAGTAACTAAAATTTCTCTGTGATGGGTGTCATACTTTCTGGCCTTCCTCCATAATTGATACCCCATTGATTTGTTCTTTTTGTGATAGATGGCCCAGTGCCTGGGACTCCTTTTTGATGGGTGTCACAGAGACTGGGCCCCTTTATAGTGAAGCCCCAGTTACTGTACTGAGTCTGAGAAAAGTTATTCCAATGACTAACTGCCATCTGTGAATGGGTGCTTCAGTGACAAGTCCTTTTCTGGGTGAGATCCTAGTAACTGAACTTTCTCCATAAGGGTTTTTCCAGTGACTGGCTCTCCTTTGATAGATATATAATGAGGGCCTCCCCTATAATGGTTGTGCCAGTTACTGACCTTCTTATGTGATGCTTGCCCAGTTACTGATCTTTTTTGGTAAAAATTTCCCTGGTGACTGATGATCCTATATTTTGGGAACAGCATTCATTTTGCCTCCTTTGTGATGGTCCCCCATTTAACAGACCTTTGGGAGTCCCATTGACTGAGCAACTCCCATTGGGGGACCCAGTGTCTAGCCCACCTCTGAGATGGGTGTCCCTCTGACTGGCACTCCTCTGCAATATGTGCCTCAGTGATTGGTATTCATCTTTGGTGTTCAAGTAACTGGCCCAAATCTGTGATGGGAGATCCAATGTGTGACTATCCTTTGTGATGGGTGTTCCAGTGAATGGGACTACTCTGTTATTGGTGTTCCAGTGACTGGTGCCTGTTCATAATGGTTGTCTCAGTGACTACTCTTAATCTGTGATGGGTATCTCTCTAATAAGCCTTTTCTATAATAGGTGTCCCAGTGACTGCTCCTCCTTTGAGATTGGTATCCCCTTTACTGGACATCTTTTATGATGGGTGTCCCTATGACTGGCCCTATTCTTTAAGGGGCATCCCAGTGACTGGCCCCTCTCCATGTTTTTGCCCAAGTGACTGAAATTCTCCTGAGATCAGTACCATAGTGAAAGCTTATCTTCTGTGAATGGTGTCCTAGTGACTAGCCCCCCTCTGTTATGTGTGCCTTTTTGACTGGTCCTCCACTTATTATTCTTGCCAAAGTGATTGGCTCTATTTTGTGATGAGTGTCTCATTGCTTTCCCCTCACCTGTGATGAATGCCCTTGTGCCTGTCCTGTTATATGTTGGGTTCCCCATTGACTGGCCCTCATGTGATGGTTGTCCCAGTACCTAACCCTTCTCCAAAACTGATGTCCCACTGACTAGCCCTGCTATTTGATGAGTGACTAATACTGTTTTTTCCCCCAAAATAATAAGAACATCAGTGACTCGCTCTCCTCTGTGATGGGTGTCCAGTGACTGGCCTTCCTCTGAGATCATTGCCTTAGTGACTAGGCCTCCTCCATATCAGTGCCCCCGTGAGTAACCCTCCTTCCTTGTGGTTGCCCCAGTGACAAGCCCTTCTCTGTGAATGGTGTCCCACTCACTCTGCCTCTTCCATTAAGAGTGCACAAATGACTGGGCTTATTTGTAATGAGTGTTGCAGTGACAGTGCCTCCTTCATGAGCCCCAGTGATAAGGCCTCCTCTGTGATTGGCGCCTCAGTGATCGGCCTTCATATATGATGGGTCCCTAGTGACTACCCCTACTCTGTGATGGACTTTCTCTATAATAATTGTTTCAGTGACAGGTACTTCTCTGTGATCAGTGCCCCCAATGACTGGCCACCCTCTGATGAGTATCACAGTGACTAGCCCTTTTCTATGATTTATGTCCTTGTAACTGGGCCTCCTCCAAAATGGGATCCCCAGTGACTACTCCTTCTCTGTGATGGATGTTCCAGTTCTGGACCTCCTCCTTATTGGTTGCTCTAGTGCTTGAACTTCTTCTGTGACTGATGTCTCAGAGACTGTGCTTCCTTCAAATTGGGTGCCCCAATGCCTAGCCCTACTCTGTGATAGGTATGTCAGTAACTGGGCCTCCTGCATAATTGGTGTCCCAGTGAGTAGCCCTCTTCTATTATGGGATCCACATTGACTGACTGTTCTCTGTGATGGGTGTCATATTGACTGCTTCAACTCTGTGGTATTTGCTCTAGTGGTTAGGTCTTCTCTACTATGGGTGCCCAGTGAAGACAACTCCTCCTCTTTGATGGGTACCACACTGATTTTTACATCCTCTATGATGACTGCCCTAGCTACTGGCCCTTCTCTGTGATCAGAGTCCTATTGACTGATCCAATCATGATGGGTGCCCTAGTGACTGTCCAGCATCTTTGATGGGTGTCTTAGTGACTGGTCCTTGTCTGTAATCTGTAATTCATTAATTTGCTTTCTTTGTGATGGGTGCTTCAGCTGTTGGCTCTCTTCTGTGATGGTCTATCAGTGAGTGACTCTGCTTTCTGATGGATGCAGAAGTGGGTAGACTTCTTCCATGATGAATGAGTAATGACTGGCCTTTCTCCAAAATATATGGCTAATATTCGGCACAACATTATGATGGTTGCCCAGTGACAGACTCTCTTCTGTGTTGGGTATCCAGGTGACTGGCCCTCCTCTTCAATTGGAGACTCAGTGATAGGTCCTCATCCATAATGGATGCCCTAGGTACTAGCCCTCCTCAATGATGGGTGATCCAGTGATGGGTTTTCCTCCATGAGTGCCCCAGTGTCTGGGTCTCCTTTAGTATGGGTGTCCCAGGGACTAGGCCTCATATATGATTGTTGTCCCAGTAGCAGCAACTCCTCCATAATTTTTGTCTCAGTGACAAATGTCTGTGATTGGT
>NW_007246944.1:4995-10884 GCF_000164805.1 Carlito syrichta
TCCAGTGACTGGCTTTCATATATGTTGGGTTCTCCCATGACTTTTCCTAATCTATGATGGACATCTCATTGACTGGGCATCCTCCAATTTGGGTGCCAGAGTGACTGGATATGCTCTGTGATGAATGCACTAGTGACTGACTTTCATAAATAATGGGAACCCCAGTGACTTGTCCATCTCTCTGATTGGTGTCCCAGTGCCCGACCCTCTTCTGTGATAGTGGTTGTTGTGACTAACCCTTCACTGTGTTGGGTGTCTCTGATTTTTTCCCCTCTATTATGGGTTTTCCAGGGACCAGGCCTCCTCAGGGATTAGGCCCCGAGTGACTGGGTCTCCTCTGTGATTGTCTTTCTCACATATTTAGTTCCTTGTATTTCTCACTGATTGATCCTCCTCTGTGATCAGTGCACCAGTTGCTGGCACTTGTCTTTAATTGGTAACCTAGTGATTGGCCAACTCTGTGAGGGATGCCCCAGTGATTGGTCTTCCATTGTTATGGCTGTACCTGTGACTGACCTCCTCTGTGATAGATGACACAGTGAATTTCTTTCTTCTGTGATAGGTTTCTCAGGGACTTGCTCTCATCTGAGATAGTTGATCCAGTGATGAGCATTCTGTATAACTGCTGCACCAATGATTGGGCTTCTCTGTAATGGGTCTTCCAGTTACTGATCTTCCTCCATGATTGTTGTCCCAGTGATTAGGACTACTTTAAGATGGTTGCCTTAGTGACTGGTGACTGGCTGTCCTCTGAGAAAAATAACCCAGTGACTGAACCTCATCTGATATGGATGTCCCAATGACTACATTTCTTCAATAATTGCTGCCTGCTCCAGTGACTTGGTCTCCTATAATCGGTGCCTCAGCAACTTGCCTCTATTATGGGTGCCCCAGTGACTAGGCCTCTTTGGTGATTGATTCTCAATATGCCCCTTGTTCATAATGAGCACCCTAATGACTAGCCTTCCTGTGTAGTAAATGTCCAGTAATTGGGCCTCCGCTATAATGGATACCTCAGTGATTTGTCCTTCTCCATATGACTGACTCAGCCCCGTAATGTGCTCTGTACATGCTCTGTGCTGTGTATAACAGATGCCCCCGTGACTAGACATCTTCTGTGATGCCTGTTCCTGTTAACAGACTTCCTCAATAATGAATGCTCCAATGAATAGCCCCACTTTGTGTTTCATGTCAGTGTTACTGACCCCCGTGTGTGATGGTCTCCCTGTTGGCTTATTCTCATCTAGGATGGTTGTCCCAATGACTAGCACTCCTTCAAAACTGGCACCCTGATGACTCCCCATCCTCTGTGATGGGTGTCATAGTGACTGGTTTTTTCTTTCAATCTTTGCCACAGTGACTGAAGTGTCTCCATAATTCTGCTTCAGTGATTGAGTTTCTTTCATTATGGGTGCCCCAGTGACCATGCCTTCTCTGACATTGTTGTGCAAAGACAGGCCTTTCCTCCATAAATGTTTGTCCTAGTGACTAGTCCCATTTCTGTGATCAGCGTCCCACTTACTGAAACTCTTTTCCTAATGTGTAACCAGAGATTTGCCCCCTTTTGCAAGGCACGTCCATATGACTAGGATTCCTACATGAGTTTAGAAGGTACTGGATCTCCCCTGTGATTGATGCCCCAGTGACTGACTATCTTCTGTAATGGGTATCACAGTGGCTAGCCCACTTATTTAATGATTGCCACAGTGACTAGTCCTCCTCCATGATGGGTTCTCCAGTGACTGCCCCTTTTCTTTATTAATGCCCCTTTTCTTTATGATTGGTCCTCTTCTGTGATGGATTCCCTGTGACTAAACCTACGTTGTGAATTTCGCTCTAGGGACTTGCTCTCCTTTGTGATGGATGCCTCAGGGACTGGCCTTTCTCTGTGAAATATGTTCCAGTCATTGATCCTTCTCTGTGACTGATGCCCCAGTGACTAGCGATCCTTTATGATCACTGCTCCAGTGACTGGGTGTCCTATATAATGGGTTCCTTAAGTGACTACAGCTCCTCCGTTATGGGTGATTCAGTAACTGCCTTCTCTAAGATTGGTGTCCAGCCCCAGATTCTCCTCCATGTTTGTCACAGTGACCAACCCTCCTCTGTGATTGGTGTTCAAATTACTGAGCCTCTAACATAAAGAGTACTCAGTGATTTACCCTCTTTTGTATTGAGTGTGTCAGTGACTGGGCCTCCTCCATGAGTTGTGCCCAAATTACTGGGTCTCCCTTATTATTGGTGCCTCAGTGACTGACCTTCTGTGATGGGTACCCAGTGACTAGCCCATATCTGACATGGGTGTCCTAGTAACTGAGTTGCCTCCAAAATTGATGCCCCATTAAATAGCTCTACTTTATGATGGGTGCATATTTTATGGACGTTCTCCATAATAGAGTGCTCCACTAACAGACCATCTCTCTGATTGGTATCCCAGTAACTTGATCTTCTTTGTGATAGTTGCCTCAGTGTCTACCTATCCTCTCTGTTTGGTGACTTATTGACTGGCCCTACTGTGTTACCAGTGCCCCAGTGATGACTAATCTCTGTAATTGGTGCCCCAGAGACTAGTCTTCATCTATGATGGATAACCAAGTGACTGGTACTCCACTGTAATCAGTACACCAATGACGGTCCTCTGTGATGGCTGTCCCAGATATTGGGCCTCATCCATAATAAGCGTGCCATTGATTGAATTTCCTTCATGTTAGGTTCCACAGTGAATGGACTTTGAATGGACTTCCACAAAAATGGATGTCACAGTGAATAGTCCTCTTCTATGATGACTGCCCCATTGACTAACTCTCCCTCTGTGATGTGTCACAGTAATTAACTCTCCTTTGAGATAGATGTCACAATGACTGGGACTTCGTTATAATGGGTACTCTGGTGATTATCCTTCTTCTGTGAAAAATTCCCTGTGACTTGCTCACCTCTGTGATGGGTGGCCCAGTGACTGGCCCTCATGTGTGATGGGTATCACGTGACTTGCCTTCTTCTGTGATTGATGACCTAATGATTCATCCTTTTCTGTATGGATGGGCCATTGATTGGCACTCCTTTGATATGGATTCCCAGTAACTAAACCTCCTCTGTGATATGTGCTTCAGGAACTGACCCTCCTCTCTTATAGCTGCCATAGTGACAAACCCTTCTCTGTGAAAAACTCCCAGTGATTAATCCTTCCCTGTAATCTTTGTCCTCAGCGACTAGCGTTTCTTTGAAATCACTGCCCCAGTTTTTGAGTTTCATGTAATGGATGCATCTGTGACTACCACTCCTTAATTATGGGTGCCCCATTTTCTGTGCCTTTTTAGTTATTTGGGCCTCAGTTTCTGACCCTCCTCCATATTGTGTGCCACAATGACTAGACTTCCTCTATCATGGTGTCCCAGTAACTAAGCCTCCACCACAATGGGTGCTCCAGTGACATGCCCTTTTTTGTGATTGGTGTCCCAGTGACTTGCCCTCATCCATGATGAGTGTCCCAGTGACTGGTCCTCCTTTGTGATGGTTGTTTCTATGACTTGCCTTCCTCCATATGGGTGCCCCAGGGACTGGCCCTTCTCTTTTTTGCTGCCACAATGAAAACCCTTCTCTGTTTGGGTGTCTCAGTGACTAACCCTCCTCTTTGAGTCGTGCTATTGTGACTGACCCAATTCTGTGCTGAAAGCTATAGTGACTATCCCTCCTCCGTGGTGACATTCTCAATGACTGATCCTTTGCTGTGATGGTTGCCTCAGGATCTGACTCTAGTATTTTAACTGTCCCAATGACTATCTATCCTCTGTGATGGGTGCCCCAGTGATTGCACCCCTCTGTGATAGGGTCTCCAGTACCTGACTCTCTTTTGTAATAGGTACATCAATGACTCTCCCTCCTCTGTGTTTGTTGCCACATTGACTGGTCCTTCTCTGTGATTTGCGCTCCAGTGACTGGCTCTCCTTTGTAATTGGTGCCCCAGTGACTGGCCCTCATCTATGATGTGTATACCAGTAACTTGCCTCCTCTGTGAATGGTGCACCATTGAGTTGCTCTTTTCTGTGATTGTTACACCAGTGACTGGCTCTCATCCCAAATACATTCCTGTCATAGTTTGTACTGTAATCCTTGCCAGCATGAGGACCTCCTCTATAATGACTAATGCAGAGGCTGCCCCTTCTCTGTAATTCCCAGTGACTGGGCTCCTCTGTAATATGTGTCCAGTGTTAAACCCATCTCAGTGACGGGTGTCTCAGTGAATGGCCATCCTCCAAAGTGGATTCTTCAGTGATTCCTCTGTGTTGGGCGCCATAACAACAGGCCCCTTCTATGATTGCTGTACCAATGACTGGCTCTCCTCTGTGATAAGCTATTCACTGACACCCTCCAAAGTGTTTGGTGTCTTATTGACTGGCCCTCCACTGAGATTGGTGCTCCAGTGACAGGATCTCCTTTGTAATTGGTAACCCAGTGACCAAACTTCATATGTGATGGATGACCCTGTGACAGACCTCCTCATTTTTGGATGCCCCAGAGACTGGCTTTCCAAAGTGATACATGCTTCTTCTATGATTGTTGCCCCAGTGACTGGGACTCTTTTGTGAGGTTACCCAATTGTCTGACACCACTTTGTGAGCAGTGATTGACACTCCTTCTAATGGTTGCTTAAGTGGATGGGTCTTCACTGTAATGTGTGTCCTGATAACTAGCCCTCCTCTGTGATGGATGCCCTGGAGACTGGGCCTTCTTTTAATTGGTGCTCCAGTGACTGTTTCTTCTCTGTGATAGTTGCTTTTTTTACTGGCTTTTGTGTAATTGGTGCCTCTGTGAATGTGCCTACTTTGTTTTGAGTGCCCCCACTGACTAGCTGTCATCAATAATGGATGCTCTAGTGATGAGTACTCCTCTATGCTTGGTGTCCTATTGACAGGCTGTCTTCTGTGATGTGCTAGTGAGTAGAACTCTGTGACAGTTGCCTCAGTGACTGGGTCTATTACATAATGGATTCCCAAATGACTTGCTTTCTTCTGTAATGGATGCTTCTGTGACTGGTTCTTTTCTGTGATAAGTGTATCAGTGAAGGGCCCACATTTGTGATTGGTTCTCACCGATTGGACCTACTCCATATTAGATTCCCCAGTGACTGAGTTTCAATCTGTTATGTGTACCTTAGTAACTGGGGCTCATCTTGATTGTTGCTGCAGTGACTGACCCTCCCTTTGCCATATTGTTTGTCACAGTGACTAGTCCTCATCTTTGATGGATGTGTTGGTTACTGGGTCTCCTTAATTTGGGGTGTCTCAATGACTAGACTTCATCTTTTATTGGTACTTTAATATCTAGCCTTCCTCTGGGATGGGTGGCCCAATAAATAGACCTCTTCTGTGATGAGTGTCCTAGTAGCCACGCTTCCTCCCGTATGGTCCAATATGGGTGCCACAGTGACTAGTCTTCCGCTCGGAAGGGTGTTCCAGGGATTCAGCCTTTTCCATAATAGGTACTATATTGACTGGACCTTCTTTGAGACTGGTGCCCTAGTGATTGGCCTTCTTCCAAATTGGGTGTCACAGTGAGCAGACCTCTTCTGTAATTAATGCCGCAGTGACTGCCTCTTCTTTGTGGTGTGTGTACTAGTGACTGCTCTTTCTCTGTGATAGATGACACCGTGACTGGTCCTCGTTATAATGAATAACCCAGTGACTAGCCTTCATCTGTGATAGGTACTTAAGTGATTGAATCTCTTCTGTTATGGTTGTCCTTTTGTCTCGCTTTTCTCTGTAATGGGTACTTCAGTGACTGTTTTAACTTTGTGTTTGGTGCCTCATTTTGTGGCTGTCCTCTGTAATCAGTACCCCAGTGACTGGCTTTTCCTCTGTTATCTCTGTCCCAGTGACTGGTCCTCATCTG
>NW_007246945.1:0-4387 GCF_000164805.1 Carlito syrichta
GTGTACAAAAATGAAGATGCCTAGATGTTTCCTAGGGACGTGGAATCCAAGGATCCTGGTTACATTTTAATAATTCATACTAAATATTTGAAACTGCAAAGCCCTCGGCCCCTCTATAAATAAAGTACAAACAGAAATTTAAGGATTACCAAGTAAATTTTAAGACTAAAGTTACATCCAAATAGGGTAGTATGATATTTTTTTTCCGGGAATCTGGGCTTAATTGTCCTGAGGACCTTTAGGGATTTGTACTACCAGATACCAGATTACAACTCTCAACAACACCAGATGTTGCTGGAGTCCTGAAATGATTGATTCATAATACCCACAAGCCAAATATCTCTGAAACATGAGACGAGATTGAAACCTTGATTCATGTTTATACCGCATCAAGATGTCCTGAGTATTTTTCGGATTATGGAATAGTGTATCACAGTTTCCTTATTTTTCTTTACTGAGGAGCCGTGTAATGTCCTGTATATGAGGACTCCCTTTCCCCAGAATCCTGTTTGGAAACCCTGGTTGTTGTTTCGTCATTACCAAGATGTCATGTAGATATTGTGATGGAGGAACCGTGTAAAAGTGGTCCCTTAGTTCTCATTAGTTAGAGATCATATAGATTCTCATATGAGGATTGCTATTACCTATGTTCCAGTTTCTAAACCCTGATTCTTGTTTAGCCCACAACAAAAGGCCTGTTGATGTTAAGGACTGAGGACTGCTATAACCTCGATTCTTTTTCACCCTTGGCAAGGGACTGTGTATTTTCCTGTGTATTAGGACTCTCATTAGATACATCCTGCTTCGAAATTCTGATTAATTTTAGAACTTTCCAAGATACTCTGCAGATTTTGGGGATTGAGGACTCGTGTAACCCAGATACCTCATTCTTTCTTTGCAAGAGTTCATGTAGTTGCCTGTAAATAATGACTCCATTTTCCAGATTCATGCTCAAAAAAACAATGATTCGTGTTTAGTCCACAGCAAGATGACCTTAAGCTTTTTTGAGATTGAGAACCCGAGTAACACTGATTCCTTATTCTTACTTAGCAATAGGCAGTGAAGTTTCCTCTATGTGAGGACTCCCATTACTCAGATTCCTACTTCAAAAATCTGATTCGTGGTTACCACTAAGGAAGACAGCCTGTAGATTTGGGATTGACGACTCATATAAGAAAAATTCCTTCTATTTCCTTACCAATATGATGTGTAGTTTCCTGTATATGACGACCCCCATTACCCAGCTTCCTGCTTCGTTCTGCAGGATGCCAAGCCATTTCCTGGTGACCGAGAATTCCAGTTTTGTGAATATCAAGAGAAAGACGTCAATAATATTGTTTGGGAACTGGAATTCAAGATTCCTGGTTCCCCTTCACAAGACCACCGCAAAATGTGGAATATTCCAAACCCAAAACCTCAATTCCTACCTGCCCACCCACAAGAATTTTCTGTACTTTGAGGTCACCTGAATCGAGTAATTTTGAATGAATATACCTTTTGATTCTGGGGAATATGATTATGGTCGTAGATGGTCCCAGGAAACAAAAGGATTTCTAGGGCTAAATCCTAGATTTCAAATAACAAGAGGACCAGAAAGATCCTGAGGATCTGTAATGACAGATTTAGCGTATCCACGGAGCAAGTAGCTATGAAAATGTAGGGACCCAGAAGCCCAGATTGCTGATTAAACCTTATCAAGAGGCCCTGTAGATTCCGGAAAATGAGAACACCTATAACAGTATTTACTTTTAATTCTCAGCAAGATGCCCTGATTTTTTTTGTCGATTTGCATTCCAAATTCAGTATATCAAAAGACAGATGCCCAGAAGTTTCCTAGGTTCGTGGGTTCCATGATTCTTGGTTACCATTAAATGTACGTAGTAAACATTTGGAAAGTGCAAAACGCTTGTCCCTTCTCAAAATAAAAAGAGACATACAAGGTGAAGAATTAGAGCGTTCACCTTAAGTCCAGAGTCGCATCCAAATATGGCAAGAAAGTTCTTTTTGTCCTGGAATCTGGCCTTAGTTGTTCTGAGGAACCTGACAGACTTGGAGTGCCCAATACCATTCACCACTTTTAAGAGGACCAGAATGTTCCTGGAGTCATGAAATGACCTATTCATATATCCGAAAGCTTAATTGCTCTGAAACATTTGGGGAGCTCGAAGATCTTTTTCTTGTTTGTCCTATAGCAGACAACCTGGGAATTTTTTGGATTGAGGGCGTGTACAACCATGATTCTTTATTCGTACTTAGTTGGAGGCCATGTAATCTCCTATATGTGAGGACTCTCTTTCCCTTTATTCCTGTATCGAAACCCTGATACTTGTTTAGCCCTTAATCAGAAGTCTTGTAGATTTTTTGATAGAGGAACAATGGAAAACAGATTTCTTCTCTTTTATTAGCAAGAGGCCATGTAGTTTCCTGTATATGAGGATTGCTATTACCCACATTCATGCCTCGAATACCTGATACTTCTTTAGCCCTCAGCAAGACGCCCTGTAGATTTTCAGGACTGAGGACTCATATAATCCTGATTCCTTATTTTTAGCAACAGCAGTGCAGTTACCTGTATAGAGTTCTCCTGTTCACAGAGACATGCGTCGAACACTTGATTCTTGTTTAGATCTTAGGAAGACTCCGTATATTTTTGGGGGGATTGAGAAAACGTCATCCATATTCCTTATTCTCTCTTAGGAAAAGTCAGAGTATTTGCCTGTATGTGAACATTTCATTTCCCTAGTTTATTCTTCAAAAACCTAAATTTCTGTTTAGCCCTTAGCAAGAAACCCTGAGGTTTTATTGGGATGGAGGACATGTGTAAACCAGATTCCTTATTCTCCGTTAACAATAGACAGTGTAGTTTCCTGTATATGAGGACACGCATTATCCAGATTCCTACTCCCAAAAACTGAATGGTGGTTATCTCTTAGCAAGACGGTCTGTATGTTTTTCGGATGGAGGCCTGGTGTAACCAAGATTCCTTATTATTCCGTAGCAACAGGTCCTATAGTGATCTGTACTTGAGGATTCCATTTATTGAAATTTCTGTTTCATTCTCAGCAAGACCCCTGGTGATATTTCCTGGTGATATTTCCTGGTGATCTAGAATTCCAGTTGCTTGGATATCAAGAGAAAGACTCCCATGAAGTTCTTGAGGAATTGGAAACCAAGATTCCTGGTCCCTTTTCATAAGACACACTAAAAATGTGGCGACATAGAAGTCCAGATTGCTGATTAAACCTCATTAAGAGACTTTGTAGATTTAGGCGATAGAGAACTCCAAGAACCGGATTCCCTTTCCGTTCTCAGCAAGATGCCCTGAATTTCCCGGTCCATGTGGATTCCAAAACTCTGTGTACAAAAATGAAGATGCCCAGACGTTTCCTAGGCACGTGGATTCCACGGATGCTGGTTATATTTTAATAATTCGTACTAAATATTTTGCAACTGCAAAGCCCGCGGCCCCCCTACAAATAAAGTTCAAACGGAAATTTAAGGATTACCAAGTGAATTTTAAGACAAAATTTACATTCAAATACGGCAGTATGATACTTTTTTCTGAGAATCTGGCCTTAATTGGCCCGAGGATCTTAAGCGATTTGTACTACCAGATACCCAATTACAACTCTCAACAGCACCAGATGTTGTTGGAGTCCTGAAATGACTGATTCATAATAGCCACAAGCCAAATATCTCTGAAACATGAGACGAGGTAGAAGCCTTGATTCTTGTTTATACCGCAGCAAGACGCCCTGAGAATTTTTTGAATTGTTGACTAGTTTTTCACAGATTACTTATTCTTCTATACCGAGGGGCCATGTAATGTCCTGTATATGAGGACTACCTTTCCCCAGAATCCTGTTTGGAAACCCTGATTCTTGATGTGCCATTACCAAGTTGTCATGTAGATATTGTGACGGAGGAACCAGGTAAAAGAGGTGTCTTACTTCCCCTCAGCTACAGATCATGTAGATTCTGCATATGAGGACCGCTATTACCTATGTTCCAGTTTCTAAACCCTGATTCTTATTTAGCCCACAGCAGATAGCCTGTTGACTTTAAGGACTGAGGACTGCTATAACCCCGATTTTTTTTCTTCCTTGGCAAGGGGCTGTGTATTTTCCTGTATATTAGGACTATCATTAGATACATCCTGCTTCGAAACTCTGATTCTATTTAGAACTTTCCAAGATGCTCTGTAGATTTTTGGGATTGAGGACTGGTGTAACCCAGATTCCTTATTCTTTCTTAACAAAAGGTCATGTAGTTGCCTGTAAATAAGTACTCCATTTTCCAGATTCATGCTCAAAAACACCATGTTCGTGTTTAGCCCATAACAAGTTGACCTTAAGCATTTTTGGGATGAGGACCCGAGTAACTCTGA
>NW_007246945.1:4407-11599 GCF_000164805.1 Carlito syrichta
TTCCAAGATGCTCTGTAGATTTTCGGGATGGAGAACTCATGTCGCCCTGATTCCTTATTCTTTCTTAACAAAATGTCATGTAGTTTCCTGTAAATAAGGCCCCATTTTCCCGATTCATGCTCGAAAACACCATGATTCGTGTTTAGCGCATAGCAAGATGACCTTAAACTTTTTTGGGATTGAGGACCCGAGTAATGCATATTCCTTATTCTTACTTAGCAATAGGCAGTGGAGTTTCCTGTATGTGGTGACCCCCATTATCCAGATTCCTACTTCAAAATTCTGATTAGTGGTTACCACTTAGGAAGACAGCCTGTAGTTTTGGGAGTGAGGACACACATAAGGAAGATTCCTTATACTTCCTTACGATTATGTTGTGTAGTTTCCTGTATATGACGACCTCCATTACCCAGCTTCCTGTTTCACTCTGCTGGATGCTGAGACAGTTCCTGGTTACCGAGAATTCCAATTTTGTGAATATCAAGAGAAAGACGTCCATAATATTCTTTGGGAATTGGAATTCAAGATTCCTGTTTCCCATTCACAAGACCTCCCCAAAATGTGGAATATTCCAAACCCAAATCCCCAATTACTACCTGCCCACCCACAATAATTTTCTGTACTTTGAGGTCACATGAATTGAGGAATTTTGTACCAATATTCCTTTTGATTCTGGGGAATATGATTATGGTCGTAGATGGTCCCAGGAAACAAAAGGATTTCTAGGGCCAAATCCTTGATTACATCTAACAAGAGGACCAGAAAGATCCTTAGGATCTGTAATGAGAGATTTAGTTTATTCAAGGAGCAAGTATCTCTGAAAATGTAGGGACACAGAAGCCCAGATTGCTGATTAAACCTTATCAAGTGGCCGTGTAGTTTCCGGAAAATGAGAACGCCTAGAACCGGATTTCCTTTTAATTCCTAGTAAGAGGCCCTGATTTGTCCTGCAGATTTAGATTCCAAATTCAGTTTCCTAGGTTCGTGGTTTCCATGATTCCTGGTTGTCATTTAAAGAACGTAGTAAACATTTGGCAAGTGCGAAACACTTGTCCCTTCTGAAAATATAAAGAGACATGGAAGGGGAAGAATTACAGGGTTCAGCTTAAGACCAGAGTTACATTCAAATATGGCAAGAAGATTCTTTTTGTCCCGGAATCTGGCCTTAGTTGTTCTGAGGAACCTAACGGACTTGGAGTGCCTAATATCATTTACAAGTTTTAAGAGGAACAGAATGTTTCTGGAGTCCTGAAATGACCGATTCATAATATCCGGAATGCTAAATTGCTCTGAAACATTTGGAGAGCTCGAAGATCTGTTTCTTGTTTGTCCGATAGAAGACAACCTGGTAATTTTCTGGATTGAGTGCGCGAACAACAATGAATCTTTATTTGTACTTAGTTGGAGTCCGTGTAGTGTCCTGTGTGAGAATCTCTTTCTCTAGATTCCTGTTTCAAATCCCTGATTCTTGTTTAGCTCTTACTAAGACGCCATGCAGATATTTTGATAGAAGAAGCATGGAAAACAGATTTTCTCTTTTGCTTAGCAATAGGCCATGTAGTTTCCTGTATATGAGGACTGCTATTACCCACACTCATTCCTCGAATCCCTGATTCTTCTTTAGCTGTCAGGAAGATGCCCTGTAGATTTTCAGGACTAAGGACTCGTGAAACCCAGATTCCTTATTTTTAGCAACAGCTGTGCAGTTGCCTATATATGAGTACTCCTGTACACAGATAATGCGTCAAAAGCTTCATTCTTGTTTAGATCTTATGAAGACGCCGTATATTTTTTTGGAGATTCAGAAAACATGTGACCCACATTCCTTATTCTTTCTTAGGAAAAGTCAGTGCATATGCCTGTATATGAGCATTTCATTTCCCTAGTTTATGCTTCAAAAACCCAAATTCGTGTTTAGCCCTTAGCAAGATACTCTGAAGTTTTATTGGGATGGAGGACACTTGTTAACCAGATTCTTATTCTCCTTTAGCAACAGATAGTGCAGTTTCTGATATACGAGGTCTCCCATTATCCAGATTCCTACTCCCAAAACCTGAATGGTGGTTATCTCTTAGCAAGATGGTCTGTATGTTTTGGGATGGAGGCCTCGTGTTACCAAGATTCCTTATGCTTCCTTAGCAACATATCGTGTAGTGATCTGTATATGAGGATTCCCATTATTGAAATTCCTGCTTTATTCTCAGCAAGACGCCTAGATATTTCCTGGTGACCTAGAATTCCAGTTGTTTGGATATCAAGAGAAAGATTCCCATGAAGTTCTTGAGTAATTGGAACCCAAGATTCCTGTTCCCTTTTCAAAAGACACACTAAAAATGTGGCGACATAGAAGCACAGATTGCTGATTAAACCTTATCAAGAGACTTTGTAGATTTAGGCGATAGACACCTCCAAGAACCGGATTCCCTTTCCGTTCTCAGCAAGATGCCCTGAATTTCCCTGTCCATGTAGATTCCAAAACTCTGTGTACAAAAATGCAGATGCTCTGATGTTTCCTAGGGAAGTGGAATCCATGCATCCTGGTTACATTTTAATAATTCGGACTAAATATTTAGCAACTGCAAAGCCCTCGGCCCCTCTACAAATAAAGTACAAACGGAAATTTAAGAATTACCAAGTTCATCTTAAGAACAAACTTACATCCAAATATGGCAGTATGATACTTTTTCCAGGTATATGGACTTAATAGTCGCGAGGAACTTAAGGGATTTGTAGTACCAGATAGCCGGTTACAACTCTCAACAACACCAGATGTTGCTGGAGTCCTGAAATGACTAATTCATAATACTTACAAGTCAAATATCTCTGAATCATGAGACGAGCTCGAAGTCTTGATTCTTGTTTATACTGCATCAAGATACCCTGAGAATTTTTCAGACTGTGGTATAGTGTATCACAGATTCCTTATGCTTCTTAACGAGGAGCAAGGTGATGTCTTGTATATGAGGACTCCCTTTCCCCAGAATCCTGTTTGGAAAACCAGATTCTTGTTTTGCCGTTACCAAGATGTCATGTACATATTGTGACGGAGGAACCGTGTAAAAGACGTTTCTTAATTCTCCTTAGCTAGAGATCATGTAGATTCTGCATATGAGGACTGCTACTACCTATGTTCCAGTTTCTAAACCCTGATTCTCATTTAGCACACAGCAGATAACCTGTTGACTTTAAGGACTGAAAACTGCTATAATCCCGATTCTTTTTCTTCCATGGCAAGGGGCTGTGTATTTTCCTGCAAATTACGACTCTCATTAGATACATCCTGCTTCGAAACTCTGATTCTATTTAGAACTTTCCAAGATGCTCTATAGATTTTTGGGATTGAGGACTTGTGTAACCCAGATTTCTTATTCTTTCTTAGCAAAAGGTCATGTATTTCACTGTAAAGAAGGACTCCATTTTCCAGATTCATGCTCGAAAACACCATGATTCTTGTTTAGAACATAACAAGATGACCTTAAGCTTTTTTTTGATTGAGGACCCGAGTAATGCAGATTCCTTATTCTTACTTACCAATAGGCAGTGAAGTTTCCTTTATGTGATGACTCCCATTACCCAGATTCCTACTTCAAAAACCTGATTCGTGTTTACGTCTTAGGAAGACGGCCTGTAGTTTTTGGGATTGAGGACTCATATAAGGAAGATTCCTTATAGTTCCTTAGCAATATGACGTGTAGTTTCCTGTGTAAGACGACGTTCATTACCCAGCTTCCTGCTTCACTCTGCAGGATGTCAAGACAGTTCCTGGTGACCGAGAATTTCAGTTTTCTCGATATCAAGAGAAAGACGTCCATAATTTTCTTTGGGAACTGGAATCCAAGATTCCTGGTTCCCCTTCACAAGACCTTCTGAAAATGTGGAATATTCCAAACCCAAAACCCCATTCCTACCTGCCCACCCACAAGAATTTTCTGTACATTGAAGTCACATGAATCGAGGAATATTGTACCAATATACCTTTTGATTCTGGGGAATATGATTATGGTCCTAGATGGTTCCAGGAAAAAAAAGGCTTTCTACTGCCAAATCCTGGATTACAACTAAAAAGAGGACCAGAAAGATCCGGAGGATCTCTAATGACAGATTTAGCGTATCCACGGAGTAAGTAGCTCTGAAAATGTAGGGACCTAGAAGACCAGATTGCTGATTAAACCTTATCAAGAGGCCCTGTAGATTCCGGAAAATGAGAACGCCTAGAACCGGATTTCCTTTTACTTCTCAATAAGATTCCCTGATTATTTCTTGTCGATTTGGATTCCAAATTCAGTATATCAAAAGAGAGATGCCCATATGTTTCCTAGGTTCGTGCATTCCATGATTCCTGGTTACCATTAAAAGTACGTAGTAAACATTTGGCAAGTGCAAAACCTTTTTCCCGTCTCAAAATGAAAAGAGACACGAAAAATATTACATGGTTCACCTTAAGTCCAGAGTTACATCCAAATATGGCAAGAAAATTCTTTTTGTCCTGAAATCTGGCCTAGTTGTTCTGAGGAACCTAACGGACTTGGAGTGCCCAATACCATTTGGCAAGTGCAAACACTTGTCCTGTCTCAAAATATAAAGAGACACAGAAAAGGAAGTATTACAGGGTTAACCTTAAGACCAGAGTTACATCCAAATATGGCAAAAAGATTCTTTTTGTCCTGGAATCTGGTCGTAGTTGTTCTGAGGAACCTAAAGGACTTGGAGTGCCCAATAATATTTACAACTTTTAAGAGGACGAGAATGTTGCTGTAGTCCTGAAATGACCAATTCATAATATCCGAATGCTAAATTGCTCTGAAACATTTGGGGAGCTCAAAGATCTGTTTCTTGTTTGTCCCATTGCAGACAACCTGGGTATTTTTTTGATTGAGGACGCGTACAACAATGATTCTTTATTCGTACATAGTTGGAGGCCATGTAGTGTCCTGTATGTGAGGACTCTCTTTTCCTTGATTACTGTTTTGAAACCCTGATTCTTGTTTAGCCCTTAGGAAGAAGTCATGTAGATTTTTGATAGAGGAACAGTGGAAAACAGATTTCTTCCCTTTCATTAGCAAGAGGCGATGTAGTTTCCTGTATATGAGGATTGGTATTACCCAAATTCATGCCTCGAAGACCTGATTCTTCTTTAGCTGTCAGCAAGATGTGCTGTAGATTTTCAGGACTGAGGACTCATATAACCCAGATTCCTTATTTTTAGCAACAGCCCTGCAGTTACCTGTATATGAGTACTCCTGTTCACAGAAACATGCATCGAAAGCTTGATTATTGTTTAGATCTTAGGAAGACGCCGTATACTTTTTGGAGATTGAGAAAACATGTCATCCACATTCCTTATTCTTTCTTAGGAAAAGTTAGTGCATTTGCCTGTATATGAGGATTTCATTTCCCTAGTTTTTCTTCAAAAACCCAAATTTCTCTTTAGCCCTTAGCAAGAAACCATGAAGTTTTGTTGGGTTGGAGGACACGTGTAAACCAGATTCCTTATTCTCCTTTAGCAATAGACAGTGCAGTTTCCTGTATATCAGGACACCCATTTTTCAGATTCCTACTCCCAAAACCCGATTGATGTTTATGTCTTAGCAAGAGGGTCTGCAGGTTTTTGGGATGGAGGCCTCATGTAAACAAGATTCCTATTCTTCCGTAGCAACAGGTCGTGTAGTGTTCTTTACATGAGGACTCCTATTACTTAAATTCCTGCTTCATTCTCACCAAGACGCCAAGATATTTCCTGGTGACCTAGAATTCAAGTTACTTGTATGTAAAGAGAATGACTCTCACAAATATATTGAGTAATTGGAACCCAAGATTCCTGGTCTCTTTTCAAAAGACACACTAAAAATGCGGTGAGATAGAAGCCCAGATTGCTGATCAAACCTTATCAAGAGACCTTGTAGACTTAGGCAAATGAGAACTACAAGAACCGGATTCCCTTTCCATTCTCAGCAACATGCCCTGAATTTCCCTGTCCATGTGGATTTCAAAACTCTGTGTACAAAAATGCAGTTGCCCAAATGTTTCCTAGGACGTGGAATCCATGGATCGTGGTTTCATTTTAATAATTCGTACTAAATATTTTGCAACTGCATAACCCTCGGCCACTCTCCAAATAAAGTACAAACGGAAATTTAAGGATTACCATGTTCATGTTAAGAGCAAAGTTACATCCAAATACGGCAAGATGATACTTTTTTTCTGCGAACCTGGCCTTAATTGTTCCAAGGAACTTAAGGGACTTGTACTACCAGATACCCGATTACAACTCTCAAGATTACCAGAATGTTGATGGAATCCTGAAATGAATGATTCATAATACTCACAAGCCATATATCTCTGAAACATGAGACGAGCTTGACGCCTTCATTCTTGTTTGTACCACAGCAAGACACCCTGAAGATTGTTTATACTTCCTTAGCAATATGACGTGTAGTTTCCTGTATGTGATGACCTCCATTACCCAGCTTCCAGCTTCACTCTGCAGGATGCCGAGACAGTTCCTGGTGACCATGAATTCCAGTTTTGTGAATATCAAGAGAAAGACGTCCATAATGTTCTTTGGGAACTGGAATACAAGATTCCTGGTTCCCCTTCACAAGACCTCCCCAAATGTGGAATATTCTAAACCCAAAAGCCCAATTCCTAACTGCTCACCCACAAGAATTTTCTGTATTTGAGGTCACCTGAATCGAGGAATTTTGTACCAATATACCTTTTGATTCTGGGGAATATGATTATGTTCGTAGATGGTCCCAGGAAACAAAAGGATTTCTACGGCCAAATCCATGATTACAACTAAAAGAGGACAAGAAAGATCCTGATGATCTGTAATGACAGATTTAGTGTATCCACAGAGCAAGTAGCTGTGAAAATGTAGGGACCCAGAAGCCCAGATTGCTGATTAAACCTTATCAAGAGGCACTGTAAATTCCGGAATATGAGAACTACTAGAACCAGATTACCTTTTAATTCTCTGTAAGATGCCCTGATTTTTCCTGTCGATTTGGATTCCAAATTCAGTATATCCAAAGACAGATGCCCAGAAGATTCCTAGGTTCGTGCATTCCGTGATTCCTGGTTACCATTAAAAGTATGTAGTAAACATTTGGCAAGAGCAAAACCCTTGTCAGGTCTCAAAATAAAAAGAGACCCAGAAAGGGAAGTATTACAGGGTTCACCTTAAGACCAG
>NW_007246946.1:0-62722 GCF_000164805.1 Carlito syrichta
TGGGTACTTGACTGAGTACCCTCTAGAAAGTTCCATCTAGGGATCGCAGCTTTGCCAGCCCACAAGGGCAACTTCCTGTCAGGACTCTGCAGAGCCCTCTGTCCTTCCATCTTGGCTGGCAGGGCTGCTCTTACCCCTTTTCTTGGCTCTTATCAACGAGGATCTCTGTGGGTTACAGTATTAGACCAGGCGGGGCAGCACTGGATGGCTGCAGGGCCCTGGGTGCCAGGCAGCTTGGGGCCATCTCAGCCCATCGCTCTCGGACTCCATCAACCCTTGTTAGTCCTCATTACCAGCCCGAGCCCAGACAGGCTGCCTCCATGCTGGGTCCTTGATTTTTCTATTTTGAGAGAGTTTCTCCGGCCAAATCACCAAATCAAGTTATGCCCCTGACATCTTAGGCTTGCAGTGCTCTGACAGTACCCATCCCTTGTGAGCCATCCTCAACCCCCACAAGTTAGAGATGGTCCCCACAGCAAATAAACCTATCCTGGACCTCCAGCAGCATTTATACTCTCTCTCTCTCTCTCTCTCTCTTTCTGTCTTTCTAACTCTCTCTCTCTCTCTCTCTCTCTCTCTCTCTCTCTCTCACACACACACACACACACACACACACACACACACACGCTCATATATACGCAAACACAAACCAGCAGTTTCACAGATGCGCTCTTTCACCCATACTCATACAGATAAGCATCCTCAATCATAGAATCATGAACACCCACATCCAGGGGTCTTCAGAGGTCATGACAGACCCACATCACTTACAGTTTTCCAACATGTTCAAGAATGAGAGAATAGCTGGGTGTGGTGACTCATACCTATCATCCAAGCACTTTGGGAGGTCAAGGCAGGAAGACTATTTGAGCCTAGGAGTTTGAGACAAATCTGGGCACATAGCAAGACTCCAAGACTCCATCTCTACAAAAAACAAAAACAAGCAAGCAAAAAAAAAAAAACTATCTAGGCTTGGTGGCTCAGCCTATAATCCCAGCACTTTGGGAGGTCAAGGCAAGTGGATTGCCTGAGCCCGCAGGGTTTGATACCAGTCTGGGGAACTTGGCGAGGCTTCATCTCCACAATAAAATAAAAAATTAGCCAGTCATGGTAGCACACACCTGTAGTTCCACCTACTTGGAAGGCTGAGGCAGAAGGATAGTCAGAGCCCAGCAGGTCGACACTGAGGTGGCCATGAGTGTACCACTGCATACCAACCTGGGCAACAGAGTGAGACTCCAACTCAAAAAAAAAAAAAAAAAAAATTTAGCCAAGCATGTGGCACATGCCTGTAGTCCCAGCTACTCGGGCAACTGAGGCAGAAGGATCACCTGAGTCCAGAAGGTCCAGGCTGCAGTAAGTTGTGATCATGCTACTGCACTTCAGCCTGAGTGATAGAGTGAGACCCTGACTCAAAGAAAAAAAAAAGAATGAGAGATTGCTGCAACCACATTCCAAAATTTGTAGCTGTTTTAAATGTTTACATTTAACAAATTACCATCATATGTTTTAAATCCCAGATAATTGTGTTATCCACAAAATAATTATAGGATTTATGAACTATTAATTCGTAGGACACGACAGGCAGCATGCTTCGGTAATGCAATGTGCTCAGGGCTGGATGATGAATGTCCTCCCCTCTCCATCTTGTCAGCTTATCTTTTGGACTGTGTGTGTAACCTCATTTGGGAATGATATTGAGAGCCCACATCAAAAGCCTTCTGTGAGTGTGAGGCCTAGCCTGTGACTCCTGTCAACCCCTGAGTGCACACACACTAACATCCATGCACCCACCCCATCTCCCAGGAAGGCACCAGTCCTGGGACTCGTTGGTAACCTCGGTGACCTCTTGACCATCATTGGAATGGTTCAGAGCTGGGAAGGACCCTCTGTGTCATCTGATCTAGCCCCTCTCAGGACAGAGATTTCTCCTACAGGCCCCCGGAGGGTTGGCCACCCAGCCTTGACGCAAGCCCTTTCAGATGCTTCCTGACATGGCAGCCTGGACCAGTCCTGAGGGGAAGGAATGTGAAGCTGGCCATCATAGAACTTCCGCTCATCAGCATCCTCCTCCCCTTCCATATAGCCGCCCTGGGACAGGAAAGGAACCATCACCACCCATTCAGCCTGCTCTTCTCTGGAACAAAGGGCTTCTGTTCCTTCCATCTGTGTCTGGAAAATCATTGCCTATGTACACACCCACATATACACAATTACTTGCTCACACACATATACACTTACATGCTCACAACCATACATGAACACACACACTTTGAAAGACTGTGGCTTTCAGGGCACGACCCTGACCTTGAGATGTAAACAAGATGCAGTGTGAAGCCCTCTTTCATTCCATTTTAGTGGTGGCTTGAAAAGTCATTTGTCCTCTGTGAGCCTCAGTTTTTCCTGTCTTTAAAGTGGATCCAAAACCAATCTGCTTCATAAGTCGTTGTTAGGATCAGCTTGAGATTTTTTCTAAGAGCATCCAGCAAAGCACCCAGGACAGTTCCTTTCCTATTGTCCTATGCTTTGGGGAGATTATTGAACTGGCCACATCTGGTCCACTCCCACTGAGGACAAACACCAATTCAAACATCCAAACACAAGATAAGGTCACTATCATCCTCAGTCTGGATGTTAGCAAATGACAAATACTTTGGGCAAAGTGGAGGCTGGCTCTGCCTGCCTCACCTCTGCTACTGTTGGGAGGTGATGAATTTTGTAGGAAGTGATGAATTTTACACCCTGTGGCATGTAAAAAGTTTTGCATTTATAATCTCCCTATATAATGTACAATGTAGTGAATTTGTAACCCCACGTGTTAGGTGCTGTGTGGTGATGTTGCTCAGCTGTAATGTGCTTCTAGGAGGGGTCTCTAGGAGATGCCTTATTTGGACTGGAATGCACATTCAGGAGGGTCTCTAGGAGATACCTTATTTGGAAGGAATTAAGTGGCCACGTTAAATTAGCTAACTTGCTCATTCTGCTTCTGTAAACCCCCGCTGGCATTATGTGATTGGCATATTTGAGTTTCCCGGGCTTGTGAGGTAATGTGATTGGTATATTTGAATTTCCCAGGCTCGCGAGGTGGGCAGGCTCTGATCTATTTAAGGGCAGCCTCTGCCATAGCTTGGGGCCCTTGCTTTGTCTCTGTGTTTCTGGAGAGCGGTCCTGGCTGGCTGAACCTTGGCTAATAAACCTCTCCCTTGTTAAACTGTGTGTCGGCGCCGTGAATTAAACACTCAGTCCCCACTCCATCTGGGGGCTCATCCGGGATTCCCCAGTGCTTAATCCACAGGTTTTAAACCAACCGGCCTTGTGAGCTTGCTAGCCTGCAAACTCCCAAATAGCTGAGTCGTCCCTGGCAGGCTCACAACGCCTTTTGGAGCCCTCGGAGAGATAAGTCAGGTTCTCATTTTTGTCTTGCCTTTGTCTGCTTTTGTCTGCAGTAGTGCGCACTCTGGGTTAAACTTGCAGGAAAGCTGGACCCAGCAGTAATTCCAGAGTCCGAGGTCCCGGTGAGATGTCACTGGGTCCTCTGGTTTGGAACCCTGAGCGGCCAACCATCGAATAAGCCAGGAGCTGAAACAGGATCTGGAGCTGAAAGAGGCTCAGGCGGCCGACTGGTGGTGGATGGGCTCAGTGTCCATTGTTTTGGTGTCCCTTGTTTCCCGTTTGGAATTCAGAGCGGCCAGTTGTCGGATAAGCCAGGAGCTGAAGTGGGCTCCAGAGCTGAAAGAGGCTCAGGTGGCCGACTAATGAATAGGCTCAGTGTCCAATCTCTCCCAAGGACTGTTAGGTCCTCCTACACTGTATGTGTCTTTGTCTCATTGTGTCTTGTGTTTGTAACTATTGTAACCCTCATTTTCATTGCTGCAGTTAAAGGTATGGGACAGCGGGGGTCTAAGCCTCGTACCCCCTGGAGCTGGTCTTATATCATTTTAAGGATTTTCAGGATGCTGCAGAGCAGTCGGGAAATGTAGTGCTTAAAGGGAAACTAACCGCTTTCTGCTCCCTTGAATGGCCTAAATTCGCAAACGGCAGCTGGCCACCAGAGGGCACTTTCAACCCCTCAATAGCCGAGAGAGTCCAGCGAATTGCCTGCCGGTACCACCCAGATCAGATTCCGTACATCATTGCCTGGTACATTCTAATCCTGCAGCATCCAGCCTGAATGAAAAGTCCAGGACTAACTCTTCTCATGTCTTAACCCTACAGGAAGCTAAGCCCCCCATGCTCCAGCAGCCACCAGCGGACGAGGAGAACCCCCACAATATCCGGTGGTGGGACAAGGACAGGGCGTTCAAGAGCAGGGAATTCTTAGCCCGGCTCATACTAGAAGTGGTTCTCCCTACCAGCCCCCTCCTGGCCCACCATGCCCCACTCTTAACCGGCCACCCGCCCAAGGTCCAACAGCCCCAAACCCGGACTCAACTACTGAGATCTTGGAAGAAACTCCGGCGATTCTCCCTCTGCGGCAAGCCCTAGGGCAAATGTGGGTGGGACGGGACCCCGACACTTTATGGTTTATGTCCCTTTTTCTACTAGTGACTTCTACAATTGGAACAGGACCTAATTGTCATAGCCACACATGCGATAGAGGCCCTTCTCTGGGGGGCCGCAGCAAAATGGATTTCCAATACCCGGCTCACCCACTATCAGGCACTGCTTCTCAATCAGCCACGTATCAGGTTCCAGCGAACTGCCAGTCTAAATCCCGCCACCCTGTTGCCGGCGGGGACCTGCAGCACCTATGACTGCATTGAGCTCACTGAGTTCCTCCAGAAGCCGCACCCGGACCAGACAGGCGTTCCTTGGCCAGAACCAGACTTAACCCTCTGTACGCACAGCAGTTGCTTCATGGAAAATGAAACCAGGAATGCGGGGGCAGCAGTGGTAACACTGCAGAACACCGTATGGGTCCAGCCCTTCCCCCAGGGACCTCAGCCCAGAAGGCAGAGTTAAACACCTTGACAGAAGCCCTCAAAGCAGGCACAGGAAAGACTGTCAACATTTATACTAACAGCAGGTTTGCCTTTGCAACTGTGCATGTACATGGGACAATTTACAAAAAAAGAGGGTTGCTCACCGCTGAGGGAAAAAGTATAAAAAATAAAAAGAAAATTTTAAACCTCTTGGCAGCAGTCTGGGCTCCAGAGAAGGTGGCAATCATGCATTACCCAGGTCACCAACAGGGAAGCTCAAATGAAACAGTCGGCAATATGGAAAGTGGATCAAACTGCCAGAGGTGGCACGCTGCCGCACTGCCTGCCTGCTGGCACTACCTCCTCCGGTACTGTGTAAATCACCAGTTTACACGGAGGAAGATTTCTGTATAGCACAGAAATTAAATGCGACCACAAATTCGGAGGGATGGATGCAACTCCAGGACCAGAGGACCATCCTCCCCCAAGCCGTAGGGCACAACCTCCGACGGCAACTCCACGAAGGTACTCATTTGGGAAAAACTAAGTTAACTGAACTCATAAAAAAGGAGTTCTACTTGCCTCACCTGGATCAGCTGACCCAAGAACTCATCCAAGGCTGCATACCATGCCAAGAGACTAATGTCACTAAGGTCAGTGTATCTACTCCAGGAACCTGACACTGGGGAGTAACCCCTGGGAGACATTGGGAAATAAATTTTACAAAAGTAAAGCCAGGGCAATATGGATATAAATACTTGTTAGTTGTGGTAGACACTTTCTTGGGAGGGGTCGAGTCTTTTCCTACAAAAACTGAAACTGCGTCTGTAACAGTTAAGAAACTTTTAAACGACATCATCCTGAGATATGGTCTACCTATCTCAATAGAATCAGATAATGGGCCAGGCTTTGTCTCCAAACTTACAAAAGGTATAGCAAAGGCTCTGGGAATAAATTGGAAATTACACTGTGCTTATAATCCCCGAAGTTCAGGACAAGTAAAAAGAATAAATCGAACACTTAAGGAGACCTTAGCCAAATTAACCCTAAAAACCGGCGAGGGATGGGTGATGCTCCTTCCCTATGCCCTCCTAAGGGCAAAATGTATCCTCTACATCTTAACTACGCCAACAGCAGTGAAGGTAGGCAGTGTCCATCCCTGAATCCATCATTCCCTACTAAAGAAGGCAGCCCCTCCCTAGACTAGCGAGGAACTGCCGATGAAATGGAAGGTCATCAAGCCGGCCGCCGAAAAAACCCACTAAAAATAAGACTTTCACGCCCCGATTTCCTAGGTCCATCATGTAATTGGAGGCAACTGTGTCCCGCGTTCCCAGGGAGGCTAGTAGCCCTCCTTATTCTTTTAAGCCTTCCCCAATGTACAACATATTACCTTCCCCCGCGAAACTCTTCATGGGGACTGGTAAACTCTATTACTGAAACTGTAGTTTCCACCTACATCGGGAATGGGTCACCGGCCTTTAAATTTAATCTTTGTAGACTGTGGCCCAATTTAGCCATAACTGAGTATAATTACCGCCTGGCACTGAGCGGTTCAACCCGTTGGAAAAGGGGCTGGGAATGCATTTCCAAGGACATTGAATATAAAAAACAGGTTGCAGTGTATAACTTCTATGCTTGTCTGGCCGTTGCCCAAAGCCAATGCCATAAGACAGGGCACTTTCATTGTGCTGAATGGGGTTGTGAAACACTTTCCCCTTGGAAAACTGAGAACCCTTTCATATGCCTTCAAAGGCAAAGCAGGGCGCCCATTTGTAATCAGCTTAAAACATGTAACCCCCTAAAACTCACTATTATACAATGGGATGCTTATGGCATCCAGAAAATATGGAAAAAGGGCAGAGCATGGGGACTCAAACTGTATGTTTCAGGAAGGGACCCTGGAACAAAGTTTGCCATACAAAGAAAAGTTATACCCCATGTCCTTTTCCCCATGGGGCCCAACCGTAATCTCTTTCTGCCAAACCCTCAGGCAAGACCTCAGGCCCTCAAACCCATTCAGAACAAGCCCAGGTCAGTTAATTTAACAACTGTTGCTGCAACCTCAAAGCCTATTGCAACCTTAAAACCTACAAGACCAACTGTTACTCTTCCAATTACCCCACTTGGAAACGAAAATCTTTACCTCCCTATGTTAGCAGCCATCCATAGGCTGGCCATTGCCACCCAACCAAACTTGACCAGGGGCTGCTGGCTGTGCCTAGACCTCAGCCCCCCATATTATGTGGGGGTGGCCGTAAACTCCTCAATAAGTAATACCGGGGGGCACATACAAGTTCTTAATCATACTACTACCCAACTCAGGGGATTATGTCCATGGGGACAGAATCCTGCTCTCACCCTGGGAGATCTCCAAGGGCTTGTCACACTTCATCCTATAACATAGAAAGCTCCCCTTATCGGGAAGCTTGTTTGACTTCTTCCAAAATAAATGCCTCCCAGCTGGGCACTCCTGAAGGCCTTAATATGGTTGTTGCACCCCCCACTGCCTGGTTTGCCTGCACACGGGGTATAACCCCATGTGTCGCTCTAAAGCTCTGAGCTCTGTGTTTTGATGCACATACTGCCCCAGGTGTATATTACTGAAGGGGCCGCAGGATAAAAACAACTTAAATTCCAGAATTTTAAACGAACCAAAAGGGTCCCCATCCTAGTACCTATCCTTATAACATTGGGAATCACAGGATCGGCCGCCATGGGGGGTGCTGCGCTGGCCGTAGGAAATAAAAATCTTAAAAAATTAAGCAGGCATGTTAACGCAAATCTGTCTAACCTTAAAACAAGCATATCCCAATTAAAACGACAAGTAGACTCTTTAGCTAAGGTGGTGCTCCAAAATAGAAGGGGACTAGACCTCCTGCTCACACAAAAAAAAGGGGGGGCTCTGTGCAGCATTTAAAAAAGCCTGTTGCTTTTACACCAACAGGTCCAGAATAATCCAGGAAACACTCGCCCTGGTTAAAGAGAATATTCACCAAAAAGAGTCTAAAAGACAGGCTTCAAAAAACTGGTACCAATCCTTATTTTCCTGGTCCCCTGGTCTCAGCCATTGCCGAACCTCTGCTCTTAATCCGAATATTTGTAACCGTGGGGCCATGCCTAATTCAATGTCTTCTAAATTACATAAGAAACTGGCTAACAACCACAAACCTAATGTTACTAAGAACACAAGTTAAGTCCCTGCACAACGAGTCAATGATTTGACTCTAGGAACAACTCAAAGTGGGGAATGTTGGGAGGTGATGAATTTGTAGGAAATAATGAATTTTATACCCTGTGGCATGTAAACAGTTTTGCATTTATAATCTCCCTATATAATGTACAATGTACTGAATTTGTAACCCCACATGTTAGGTGCTGTGTGCGGTGATGTCGCTCAGTTGGAATGTGCTCCAGGAGGGGTCTCTAGGAGATGTCTTATTTGGACTGGAATGCACATTCAGGAGGGTCTCTAGGAGACACCTTATTTGGAAGGGATCAAGTGGTTATGTTAGATTAGCTAACTTGCTCATTCTGCTTCTGTAAACCCCGCTGGCATTATGTGATTGGTATATTTGAATTTCCCGGCTCGCGAGGTGGGTGGGCTCTGACCTATTTAAAGGCAGCCTCTGCCATAGCTCGGGGCCCTCGCTTTGTCACTGCATGTCTGGCCAGCGGTCCCAGCCGGCTGAACCTTGGCTAATAAACCTCTCCCTTGTTAAATTGTGTGTCGGCGCCGTGAAGTAAACACTCGCACCCCACTCCACTACTTCCACTCCTTCCCTATCACCTACTTCCATGTCTTGCTGAAACGCCCGCTGCTCTCAGCCCCTGGTACCTCCCTTGACTTCACTTCAGCTCTCTCTGACTGGAACATCTTCCCCATCATCTCCCAGTTCCTCCCAGCTCCAGATCAGGGAAGGCTTTCTGGAGAAGGTAAGCTCAGGGCTCAGTCTGGAGGGATGAGCTGCATCACTGTTTATCTCCCTAACTCCTATTTCTCTCTCCACACTAGTGCACGCCTTCTCCTTAAGAAAGCTTTCGCTGATCGCCTCACCTCACGCTGGTTTAGATGTGCATCAGTTAGCACTCTTTTGTTCTGGTTGTGATGAGTGGTTTTGGTTTGAGGTTGAGATACTTATCAGCAACTGGGTGGTGCACTCAAATTAGATAATTTAGAAGAGTTTACCAAAGGGACTGTTTTCAAAGATGTTAGCAGGGTTTAGGGAAACCAAAAAGAGCTAGTGTTACACATGGGGACAGAGGGCAACCTTAACCACCACAGGCCTGAGATGACAGGAGGAGCAGTTAACAGAACCGGAGATAATGCAGCTGTGTGGAGAGAAGGCAGCAGGTTAGTGTGACTAATGCCATGTGCTAGAATGATATTAAAATAATAATGCTCATTTAATGTTAATATTTTAAATGAACACTTTTAGCTGATGTTTTTAACATGTTTATACATATTTTGCATCTAAAAGGTATTAAAGTTTTAGTTTCACTGATTATTTTATATGAATTTTAATACTTAATAAAAAACCAGTATTAGTGATAGCATTTCAACATCGCACAAAATACTCAAAGTATTATTTTGTTCTAATATTGAAAGTCTACACTCTTTTGGTTGTAAGTGATAGGAAAACCAGCCCAAACCAGCTGAAGCAAAAAGGGAATCTGTTACTTCACATGTGTAGAAATTCCAGGGCGTGGGCTAACTTCAGACCTGGCTTGGTGCAAGGGCTTAAACAATGTCAGCAGGACCTGAGTGGCTCAGTCTTTCAGCCTGACTCAGTTCTCCTCATTGGGTCACTTTTATTCTCAGTCAGGTCGTCGCTTCAGGGTGCCAGGGGACTGCAGCAGCTCCAGACCTCATACCCATTCAACTCCACATTCAGTAGTGAGGGGCCTCTTTCCCGGAATCCTCTGACGGCCTGCTGCCTCCCACTGGCTCTGGTGGGGTGTCACATCTGTGGCTACAGCAATCCCTGAGTCTTGGGTTGTGAGTCCCAACCGCCCTTGGTGCCTGGAGTGGATTCAGCGTCTCTGAAACATAAAGATTGAAAGGGTAGTTTCCCTAAAGCATAAGAAACTACCCCAAGAAGGGAGTGCTGATACTGGGTGACAAAACAGACACCCTCCTCATATAATGCCCCCTCTGTGCTTCCATGGAATCCTAGACTTCCCTCTTAAATGGCTCCATTCATGCTTTTTTTTTTTTTTTTTTAGCCAGAATCTCACTCTGTCACCCAAGCTGGAGTGCAGTGGCAGGATCAAAGTTCACCACAGCCTCTACCTCCTGGGTTCAGGTGATCCTTCCACCTCAAACTCCCAAGTAGCTGGGATTATAGGTGCACATCACCATGTCTGGCTAATTATTTTATTTTATTTTTATAGAGACAAAGTCTCACTATATTGTCTAGACTGGTCTTAAGCAAGCCTCCCGCCTTGGCCTCCCAAAGTGCTAGGATTACAGGCATGAGCCACTGCACCTGGTTCTTTCATGCTAAAAAAAAAAAACAAAAAAAAAAAAACAGACAATTCCTGGAGAACAGAGACAACTATGTATTCCTAGTTCCTAGCAAATGCCCAGCATTACATAGTTACTCATTAACTGCATAGAGTTAGCATATGTTTAGAAGTTGTAGGTGAGGATGGCTTGCCTAGAGACTCTCTGTCCAACAGTCTGATGGGACAAAGTATTTTAGTTACCTTCTGCGTCTGACTATAGATTTCAGTGTGCCTAGGAATTGCCTGGAAAGCTTTTTTAAAACGGATTTCCTTACTAGGCACAACGGCTCATGCCTGTAATCCTAACACTTTGGGAGACGGAAGCAAGATAATTGCCTGAGCCCATAGACTGGAGACCAGCCTGGGCAACTTGGTGAGATCTCATCTCTACAATAAATCAAAAAATGTGCGGGCATGGTGGCATGCGCCTGTAGTTCCACCTACTTGGAAGGCTGAGGTGGAAGGATTGCCTGAGCCCGGCAGGTCAAGGTTGCAGTAGCCATGACTGTGCCATTGCACTCCAGCCTGGGTTACGGAGTAAGACTCAGACTCAAATAAATAAATAAACAGATTACCCGGCCCAGCCTCCACAGCTTCTGATTCAAGTGTTCTGGGTGGGGCCTCAGAGACTGCATTTCCATCAAGCTTCTAATTGCTGCTGATGCTTCAGGTCCTGGAACACACATTGCATAGCACTGCTCAAGAGGACCTACGAGTGAGACCCTGAGCATCAGGGAAGAGTGTTGTGCTGGCCAAGAGTCAGGCTACCCTTCGTGATGAAACATGTGTATTCAAACGGCGCTCCAGTGACTGCTATATTAACCAAGGTTTTGCAAATGGCTTTGCTCGATGGGGCTCGTAATGAAAGAAGTAGAATTTTCAGAACTATCTGGTAAAAGATTTATTCAATTAAAAGTGATTCAATTTTTAAAGGTATCTGTCCCTTCGTGAAGGCGAAGCCATGCTTTTCTAATTAAAAGCTAATTACTGGCTAATATGCAGGTCTCACTGCTTTGGGCACAATGAGACAGAGGGAGAGGCAGCATCTGGTGGCTGTGCTTCTCCCCATCCCTTGGAGTGCAGGTTGAAGCCTACACCTAGTGTCTCCATTCATTCAACAGGCAGTTTAAGCATTTTAAGAGGAGGATTCAAAGGTTCTGACCACGTCACTCCCCTGCCTGAGACCCTGCAAAGGCTCCCGATTACATTGGACCAAGAACAAAATCTTTAGCATGGCCCATGAGCCCTGATCAGGCTCCTCCCCACCTTTCCAGCCTCATTTCCCAGCACTTGCTCCCTGACTAGGGGTCAGCTGTCCCAGGTTTCTCTTTGTTGGTTCCTCTAACGCAGCGGTCCCCAACCTTTTTGGCCTCAGGGACCAATGTGGTTGGAGACAATATTTCCACCGAGACAGGGGAAGTAGGGAGTGGGGAATTGGGAACGGGGAGCGGGGACGCGAATCAAGCATTAGATTCTCATAAGGATCGGGCAATCTCGATCTCTCGCATGGGCAGTTCACAACAGGGTTCCAGCTCCTGAGAATCTAATGTCTCCGCTGAGCTCACCTCCTGCTATGCGGCCCATTCCTAACTGGCCCCCAGTCTTTTAAGGACTGAATTGTGTCTCCCACCCCCAAAAATGCACAAGTTAAAGTCCTAATCCCTAATGTGACAGCAATTGGAGAAAGGATCTTTAGGACGTAATTAAAGTTAAATGAAGGGGCCTTAATTCAATAGGATTGGTGTCCTTAGAAAAAGAAGAAGAGACACCAGGGTCACTCAGATAAAAGGCCAAGTGAGGACACAGGGAGGAAGCTTCACCAGAAACCAACCCTGCTGCCCCCTTGGTTTTGGACTTCCAGGCTCCAGAACTGTGAGAAAATGAACTTCTCTTGCTTAAGCCACCTCATCTGTGGCATTTTTATATGGCAGCCCTTGTAGACTATCACAAAGTCCTCTTCTGCCTCAAAGCCCTCACACATGCTGTTCCCTCCATCTAAAAGACCCTGCCAACCCTCCTACTCTCAGTCAGACAGACTAATTACTGCTCATCCTTTAGGCCTCAGCTGAAATGTCACCTCCTCAAGTAGACGTTCCCTGATTACTCCTCCCTCAGACTGTTCTTTAGAGAACCCATCAATGAAACAGATTTCAGATTACCAAAACATACCCAAATACAAATGAAAAAAACAAAGCTCATGATCAACACAACATTTTGAATCTGTAGAACAAAGGATGAAGGACTCAACAAATTATGTTGGGATAAACTGGGTCTCTAACTGGAGAAAATAAAAGTTTGGTCACAACCTTATTATTTATACCAAAATTAATTCCTGATGAAAAAAAGATTCAAATGTATAAAATAAAACCACAAAGTTACTGGAAAAGTTTTTACATTCTTGGAATAAGAAAGTCCTTTTTAAAAGTATGATACAAATCCAGAAACTGATATAAAATATTGATTATTTTAACTTTTTAAAAATGTTATTTATGAAAAAATGATAAACAGAGTCACAAGAAGAGTAACAAATTAAGGAAAATATTTGTAACATATTACAAACAAAAGGCTAATTTCTATTAATATGTAAAGAGCTTCCTCAAATCAATAAGATAAACAATCCAATAGGAAAATGTGGAAAAAATAAAATAATAGCCACTGAAATAAAATGGATTTTTAAACACATAAAAAGATTTGCAAATTAAAATGCGATACCATTTCTACCTATTATGTTAGCCAAGTTGATAAAGCTTAATAACAGATTGTTGGCAAGAATGTGAAGAAACTGACACTCTCATTCATATGCACTCTCAATTCATGTGACCTTTACGGAGGAAATAAACCATAATATTTGAAATGTGCAGAGTTTTTAATCCAGTAATTGCTGTTCCAGAAAATTAGCCTATGGATATGCTTGCACATACGTGAAATGACATATGTATAAGAATATTCATTGTGGCATCGTTAAAAACCTAAAAGACTGGAAACAAACTAAATATCCTTCAATATCAGGCTGGTTAAATAAATTGTGTTACAATCCATACAACTGAATATTACACAGCCTTTAATATGAATGAGGAAGCCCCCATGAACTGACGGGAGCATGCTCTAAAATACATTATTGTGTGGAAAAGCAAGCTATTGAAGAGGGTGTCTGCTAGAATGTGTGTTTAAAAATAAAAGAATATGCATGCATATACTTATATGTGCATTGATTAACTTTGGAAGGAAACGTAAGGGACTGGTAACCAAGGCCACCTTCCAGGAAGGGAACTGGGAGGGGCGGGAGACTTCTTTTTCACTGCATAATCCTCTGTAACTTTTGAATTTTGTATGTACTATGTATCAAAATGAATTTTTGATTAAGAATAAATGAATTAAAAGTCATTTCACAGTGGGAAAATACCAACAGGGAAAAAAGTAAAAACAAAATGTTACCAGTGATTGTGTGGCAGTACTTCACTTTTTCTTTGTATTTTTCTATATTTAACTCTATTGCTTTAATAAGCATGTACTGATTTAAAATGGGGGAAAAAATCATTTTTTAAAAGCACCGGCAGAGTCACTAATCAGCATCTTTCCTGTGGAGTCGCATGTGTTCCCAGCTGGAGATGGCATGAAATCCCCCAACCACATCTGTTAATCCTGAGCCATCCCTGTAAAGACCCTCTGAGCCGCTGCATGTGGCTTTAGGGAACCAAGTCATCCCAGCTGCTTCATTGGTCCCACTCCAAGCAGGCTAGGGGCGGGACCTGTGCTTAAATGACAGCAGAGCTCCAACTCCAAGAGGAGGGGAGGAGGCACCGCAGGCCCCTGCAAACTTGGAAAGATCGCAAAAAAGCAGTTAGCATTTGAACAGCGTGTTGGAGTTTGCCAGAAACATCTCAGAAAACATTTTACGTGATTCTCACAACTGCCGTGAAATGTAGCTCTGATGATTTCCCCGGCTACATGTTCTAAGGTCGGGAGTTCTGTCCAGATCTTCTTGTTCTAAATGTTAGGTCCTTTCCACATAATTAAGTTGCTGTGGTGGACACTCACTAAGCTCACCAGAACTGAGGTCTTCTTCCTGGACACACTGCTGGGTAACACCTCCTTGCCTTTCTTGCAATTAAATGTGGTCATTGAATTAATCACGTCTTTTTAAGTCCAATCTGTTTGGCTGTTTGCTTTGTTTTGTTGTTGTTGTTGTTGTTTTCTTTATTTCGATAGCATTGGGGGGTACAAATAGTTTTTGGTTACAATGGTATAGTGGCAAAGAAGTCCGGACTTTAAGTGTATTCACCACTCCTACCTGTGCACATTGTACCTGATAGGTGATTTTTTATTCCTCCACCCTTTCTCCCTCTCCTCTTTCTGAGGCTCCAGTGTCCATTACACCATTCTTTATGCCTTTGCACATCCTTAGTTCAGCTCCCACTTGTAAGTGAGAACATGCTGTGTCTGGTTTTCTGTTCCTGAGTTAGTTCACTTCAGATGATGGTCTCCAATTCCATCCAAATTGCTGCAAAAAACATTATTTCATCCTTTTTGACAGCTGGATAGTATTCCATGGAGTATATATACCACATTTTCATTATACACTGATCAGTTGATGGGCATTTAGGTTGACTCCACATCTTTTCAATTGTGAATTGTGCTGCGATGAACATGTGGGTGCAGGTGTATTTTTTATATAACGGCCTCTGTTCTTTTGGGTAGATGTCTAGTTGTGGAATTGCCGGATCAGATGGTAGATCTACTTTAGTTCTTTCAGAAATCTCTGTACTGACTTTCACAGAAGTTATAGTAATTTACATTCCCATCAGCAGTATATAAACATTCCCTTTTCACCACTCCCACGTTTTGACATCTAGAACCTTGTCAACCTTGGAGTAACTGCCCCTCTCAGGGTCAGCAGATTTCCAGAGATAGTAAATGACTCTCCTGAGAGCACATCTTCTATACGCAAACTAACCAATCCAAAGCTCACACCCTCAACACCTCCTTTGACAACCTGGGACACTATTCCTCAGACCTAATCACCCCAGAGCCAGGGATCCGACAACTAGGGGCAGCCCCCACACCCCAGAGTCCCCCAAAATTATTTAAACTAGCTGATTCTAAACCTGCTTACCCCAGGTTTTTCTGTGGTTCCCTCTACCTCCTAACTGACTACTTCACCGCTCTGACCTTCTTTCTGTGTGGCCCACTGTGGTGTGGTGTACCCCCTCTTGGGAGCTGTCAGTAACTACCTTTTCAGTGGCAGGTGCCTCCTGATCCATTGGCCTTGTCATACCTGGATAATCATAAAACTCACACTTTAATATGGTCTTGAGGCTGAATTTCTAGCCAGTGGAATGTGAGCAGAATTGCAAGATGTCACTTCCAGGGCAAGATGTCACTTTCATAGGGCTGGCCTATGAAAGCCTCCCCATGCAGAATTCTCTCTCTCTCTCTCTCTCCCCCCCACCCCCCTCCCCCCGGCTGGATATAGGGCATCCAGCAGAATATTTGCAGGTCCTAGAGGATGATGGAGCTCCAGAATGAAAGGAGGCTAAGTGCTTGAGTAACCACATGAAAAGTCACCTGCCAAACACCCATACAACACCAACATCTGAGCAAAGAGTGAACTTCCATTGCATTAAGATACTGCACTCGAGTTTCTCTGCTACACCAATGAGACCACCTTGACTTATTCAGTTGCCAAAATGTATCTTTGGTTACTTCCACCTCCTCCCATAGCCCTGCCTGACTCTCAGACTCCTGTCCCCAACTCCTCTCCATTCCCCCCAGGGTCTTGGGGGAATGTTCTAAAGCTCCCTTCAGATAGCCTAAAGTCCCCTAGAAGAGTATCCTGTTATATTAAGTTCAAATTCAACCCTATAAATGTCTCCTAAGCACCTACCATGTGCAGGGCACAGAACAGGATATGAGACCAAAGATCCCAGACCTATGGGAGGGCTGGATAACAGATTCTGAAGGTCAAGAACTGGGCAGGGTCCAGGGATACAAGGAGGAATCAGACAGTATCTTCCATGTTGTATTACAGACTCTCCAATTGCTGGGGATGCAGGTTTCAACATCAAAGTAAAAGAAGAGAAAGGAGGAGAGACAAAATGAGATTGCAATTGACACTCAATAAACCGGGACAAGACTAAGTAAGGGCCCTAACGGGAGACCAGGGAGCATCTTGAGAACCTGGGGCCAAGCAAAAGGGAAGCTTAGGGGCTCTAAAAAGGGTTGGTGAGAACACTGGAGAGGGGCAACACTTGTGTTTTTGAAGAAGACCCTAGAAACACTGGCCTTCTGTCCCTGAGATTAAGCCTCCATTATGGATACCCCAGAAACATCCAGCAGCTCATCCCTCCTCAGTGTCCCTCATCAAATGAAGCAGCATTTGTGTCTACAGCTCTGGTCTTGGGCCTTGGGCCCACTGGACTGATGAATGAACCCAGATCACAGTCACACAGCCCTGGGAGGCACACGTACACTCTCAGCCAAATATGCAGGGCTCACTGTGAGGAGCTGGAGTGGGGGGGGGAGGCAAGCATATATGAGACACTGTCTTAATCAAGCATCACTTGGTTGCAAGAAATAGAAACCTCCCTCAAACTAGCTCAACTAATAGAGGGTTTTATTGAAGGGCTACCAGGGAAACTCAAAGACATATTGAGCAAGAAGTGTAAGTAATTCTTATGGAAGCAGGAAAGTCATCCAGGGCATCTCTGGCCCTCTCTCTCTCTCCTATTTCTGGGTAGTACAATCATGTTTTCAGTTCTCTCTGTGCTGAACTAGGTGCTATGATTCTGGTTTATGCATAACTTGGACTTTCCATGGGCTTCCATGGACCAGGCTGACTCGGCTCTGACTCCACAGGGCCTCCCAACTCAGCCTCTCAGTCCACCAACTCATTCTCTCTGAGTCTTCATTTCAAATTATTGAGAGAATTGATCTGATCAAGAAACTAATCAAATTAGGTCATGTGTCCACTCCCGGTCTAATCAGCATGGAGCTGCCCCTTCCAGCAACTAGGAGCCCTATTGGATAAATAAGTAGAATGTGTAAGCAGAGATGCAAACCCACTCACACAGCCACTGCAGACTGGCCTCGACTCTCTAACAGATCAGTCTGCTGGGAGATCTCGTCTTTCAGTAAACTCTCCAACAAGGAAATGAAAGTAAGGCATCGACCCTATTTTCCAGAGAGAAACAAGCAATGAGTTCAAAGGAGAATGCCCGATGGCAGGTCAGGAACTCAGCTGGATTCCTGCGGGAGCAACTGACCCAGCTTCACACAGACCCATTCTGTATCTCTCACTGGCTGTCCAAGGTTTGTTACACCTGAGTCTGTGACCCAAAACAGGCTTACCACCTTCAGCCTTGTCATCAGAACTTCCTGCTGGACTCTTACGTGAGAAGAATGCCAACTTAGAGGCATCTTCATGACCCAGACCAAAAAGCACCATTCCTGCTCCCTAGGAGCTTACTTGCCAAGACATACTACACTGGTCAAGAAGCACCTGAGAAATCACAATGTGAAAATACAGAATGGAAACAAAATGAGTCCATGGCGGTAGAAGGAGGGCTGGACTACAATTGCAGAGACCTGGTTGCTTATCCTGACCCCAAAACTAGCTCACCAAGTGAAGATGAACAAGTTACTTCCTCTTCCTGAACCTAGATGACCTCAATAGCCTATCCTTCCAGCTCTGACCTTCTTTGGCTGAGGGACATTGTGGACTGAATTAGTGGGGTGGTATGTAAAAGGGAAGATGGTTCATGCTTTCCCTACTTAGAAAAGAGTCTCTGGATGAAGTCAGTTTCTAGAATTGGTTAAAAGAGAGAAGGGAGAGAAGCAGACAACAATGAAAAGAGTTTTCAGGCCTGGGGTGTTGGGAGAAAGGGCTGGGTCACTGTCATAGGACAGGTACATCTGGTTGAACAGCAGATGGGTGTGTTGTTGAAAGATTCTGGTCCTGATGTTGCTTCCTGGTCTTCAGCAAATGTAGGTTGTATATGGAGGAGCTGGAGTAATAGGGGTAGCTGTAAGGTGAAATCCTTGCTTTGTGTAGTCCTTTTTACAGGGTCTCGAGGAGCCTATTGGAGGATTCTTCAGAGCATCCTAGGGTGAGTTAGGAGCATTTCTATCATAAAGCACAGAAACTCCACCCAAATTATCTTATGCCAAATGAGAATTTAGTATCACATATAGCTGAAAAGTTCAGGCATAGTGTTGGTTTCGGTATGGCTGAATACAGGTGCTCAACAAATATCACCAAAGCCTGGTTCTTTGTCTCTAAGGTCTGCTTGCTCTGGATAAGATTCGTTCTTAGAAAGGCTCTCCTGAGGCAGGATGTGTTGGCTCACGCCTATAATTCCAGCACTTTGGGAGGCCAAGGTGAGGATTACCTGAGTCCACAGGTTCAAGACCAGCCTGGGCAACTTGGTGAGACCTCATCTCTACAATAAATCAAAATATTAGCCAAGTGTGATGGAGTGTGCCTGTAGTTCCAGCTACCTGGAAGGTTGAGATGGAAAGATCACCTGAGTCCAGCAGGTCGAGGCTGCAGTGGCCATGAGTGTGCCACTGCATCCAGCCTAGGCAACAGAGTGAGACTCCAACTCAAAAAAAAAAAAAGAAAGGCTCTCCTGATATAACACAAGATGACTTCAGCATCTCTACCACATGCTTCCAGGTTTAAGTCCTACAAGAAAATGTGAGTCTACTTTTCCAGGATACTCAAAAAAAAAAAAAAAATCCCAGAATTGAATCTCATTAACTCTGATTGACCTAACTTGAGTATACACTAGTTCCTAAACTGATCACTACCATCAGGGGAATGAAATACACCGACTGTAGAAGCCTGAGCCTTATGTACCAACCATGGGGCTGGTGGAGGATTCTACTCCACCACATGGGCTGAGAGAGAGGAAGAGGTGAATCCTCAGATGAAAATGGATGCTTTTACCAGAACAATGGAGTAATGGATGTTGGAAAGCAAATAACCCATGATCACAACAGCAAGTTTTCCTAAACTGGGAATATTTCTACTGCAGATGTGGGAAAGACCTCATCACAACTATATGCTGACATATCTTATTCTCTTACCAAGGGATGATTCTTACTCATTATTCTACCCCCCAGAGTGCCTAATATAAGGCCTGCCTGGTACACTGTAAGTGCTTAATATCTGCTTCTTAGATGGAATTGAATATCTGCAGTGGAACTCATCACAATTAGCACTGCATGCAGCATTTTATATAATTTACCAAACACTCATGTATCCATTTTCTAGTTTCATCCTCCCAAAAACCCTGTCAGAATGACATTATTAGCCTCATTTTGAGGATATGAAAACAGAAGATCAGTGACGCTAAGTAACTCAGCAACTGGTAAGTGACCTGCCTGGCTGGTAAGGGTTGGAGCAGAGTCTCAAATCCAGGACTTCTCAGCCTAAAGTATGAGGCTGTTTCCATTGTGCAGCCACCCAGTGGAGAAAGCAAAGGACACCAACACCAGGGTTCAGGTCCCTGCTGCCCTAGCCCAGAGAGATTCAGCCACAGCAAACAACCTCCCACCCACTAAACTGGGCTTCTTTCCTATGGATCTAGAGATATTCCTGTTCCCATGTCATGTGACCTGAGGGCACAGAGCCAGGGGGTAAGAGGGGGCAGGAATGAATGAATGAATCGGTGCATTTAATTTCCCTGCTGACAGAAATGAATACTGAACAGAGCACTGAGGCGCCAAGTGACTTGATTGATCTTCTGCCCATACCTCCAACCCCTGATGCCCTTCAGGCCTCTACTTGAGGCTGGGATCATGGCTGAGCTGAGCCGAGTTCCGAACCCCATTTATTGACATATAAAATCCAAAGGTTTGTTTCCCCAAGGTTCTGCTGAGTCTGCATTTTTAAATAACAACTTCCAGCCCCTGAAAAATATGCCTGTCCATTCAGTTACTGCCTTTGAAAGAACTGATATGTTTTGGAGCATTTGTTTAGTTAATATTTTCAAATTGAATTTGGAATTTTTACAGCATTGCTATTAAATATGTGTCACCTATTTTGAACTGTATATAAAAGTGTTTATAAGAACAGTGTGCATTTTCCAATATTTATTTAATCTTCTAAATTAACCTTTGAATTTCTGCAAAGTGCCTCGTTAAACATGTCACTTCTTTTTCTCTTAACACAGTGCATAAAAACACTCATAAGGATTGCATTGTTTTTGAGCATTTATCCACTTAGTCAAAGATAGCTATGTGGTTGTGTATATTTATTTAATTAATTAAGGATCTTAAATTTCCAAGAAGGGTAAAAATAACTAATCAAATATAAGACTCTGAGAAGCCACAAAGGAACTGTTTATCCAACTTTAGAGAAGCAATAAAATAAACTCTAATACTGATATGAAACAGTCACAAGAAAGCTGGCCAGGGGCCTGAGATGGAGAAAAAAGACTGGAAATTGGGGGAAAGAAAATACTGCAGAACTGCCAAGACAGAGAGATTTCCTGATATTAATCATCAACAAGTGAATAATCAGCATGGTTGAGCCAACAGAGGAACTATGTAACCAATATAAGCATCACAGTGAACACGAACACTGTTCACCTTTCACTTCCCATACTGCCTTCATATTCAAAAGAATAGGTTTCACTGGAAGTGACTTCTCATGCCTGTAGTCCCAATACTTTGGGAGGCCGAGGCAGAAGAGTTGCTTGAACCCGGAGTTTGAGACAGCCTAGACAACATGGCTAGAACTTGTCTCTACAAAAATTAATTTTTAAAAAATTAGCCAGGTGGGGTGGCACATGCCTATAGTCCCAGCTACTTGGGAAGCTGAGGTGGAAGGATCACCTGAAGCCCAGGAGGTCAAGGCTGCAGTGAACAATGATCGTGACACCACACTCCAGCCTGGGTGACAGAGTAAGACTCCAATTCAAACAACCATCAGCAACAACAAAAACAGGTTCCTGGTTTTCTCAGTGATCAGTTACAAGCCCCAGTGTAAAACTTTTGATAGGACTTCAAACCCTAGAGAATGATTCACTCTGTCAAGAGTTCATTCATTGGGCTCATTAAGGGTTATATTTGAGAAGAATAAGGCTAACTGTTCACAATGTAATGGATGCAAAAATACAATTTTACAAATGGCAGGTAAGATCTGTTGGAATGAAGTATGTTGCACTGGGTATAGCCTATTTCCCATCACCTCTGCCCCTGGGGCTGAGCTCTACCTTTTTGTCCTCTGACATCTCAAACAGTGCCTCAGGATCTCACTGGGATTGGAGAAAGGTGGCCTGTCATGATGTCCAGGGCATTGGGGTTACACACTACATTGGACTTGGTAATTTGGACTCTTGGCTGATTAGTTTCTCCAAGTGCATGTGTGTATAAATACACACACACACAACCCTGGCAACCTCGGTTCTTTCATTCTTCCTGGCAGGAATTCCCATCCTGTTTGCTTTCAAGGGAGGGCTTGCTGCAATCCAGAGACAATGGCCGTATCAAAGAGCTTACTTAGTTAGGCCGGCTCAGTGGCTCAGCCTGTAATCCCAGCATTTTGTGAGAGGTGAGCGGATTGCATGAGCCTGCTGGTTCAAAACCAGCCTGGGCAACTTGACAAGACCTCATCTCTACAATAAATCAAAAACCAGGCATGGTAGTGCCCACTTGTAGTTTCAGCTACTTGGAAGGCTGAGGCAGAAGGATCACCAGACCTGGGGTGGCCATGAGTATGCCACTGCAAAAAAAAAAAAAAAAAAAAAGGTTAGTTAGTCAGCCAGTCAGTAAGTTAGTTTTTGTGGTAAAGTCTCACTATGTTGTCCAAGCTGGTCTCTAAATCCTGGACTTGAGTAATCCTCCTGTCTCAGCCTCCAAAGTAGCTGGGGTTTTCACCAGACTTATCCAGCAGATTCTTAATATTTTTCTTCATCATAACACTTGTGAAAGATGTGAAGAATACAAGCATGACATACTCCCTAAGTACAAGCTGATCTTAATAGAAATTTCAAATCTTTTTCAGGGAAGAAGATATTACAATAATTCATAGCTACCCCATCAGTAACCGAGAATTATCTTAGATTGGGGCCACAGACTTATGGCCCATGGGTTAAAAGCAGCCTAGCCAATAGAAGCATTTCCTTTGGTCTGAATAATATTTTTTAAATGTTTGATTTTTTTTTTTTTTTGCTGCCTTGAATGTGTAATGATTTTACACAAAAAGAACAATGATCTGGGCTTCCAGTTATAATGGACAAGGTCATTAAAAACAATTATGTCCATAAGAACAATGAGAAAACATCAGATAAACTACAAAACTGTGTTTTGTAAACCCACCAGAGAGCTGAGAATGCAGAGATACCTAAATAAACTAAATTCTAGAGAGAGATATAGGCGATAGAGACCAGTGGCTGCTTTTATCCAGTGGATGTGGGCAGACAGAGAAACAAACCTGCAATACATGGGGGTACTTTTCTGAATTAAGGAGAGCCAAGGTTAACTTGGAGCAACCATAACAGCTGGAATAACAAATTAAATGTTGATTGAGCCCTAGATGTCACTCACTGGCCACCAATTTTTCCCCATAGTACGCAGTAGCATACAGATGTGGGCTGGAATGCAGAGTAAGAGCTTTCTCACAGAAGGAAAATCTGGAGGCAGGAAAGGAAATTAAAGGAAGAGAGAGATGGGAAGAAACCTAATAATCATATACTACTTCAATCCCAAGAAAGAAGCTAGATCCCATCCTCAAGACATTTTGGAAATCATTGGTTTCACTGAATGAAACTATTATTTTTACTGCTGAGAGAAGATCTTTCTCAGGGTAAATATTATCTACTTCAGTTCTACTGTTCTTTCATATACAACATCTAGCTTATGATCCAAAATTCCAATAACTGCAAGGGAGAATGACAACTATAATCAAGAGAAAAATAGTCAATAGAAGCAGACCTACAGATAATGAAATTAACAGACAAGAACTTTAAAACAACAGTCACAAATATTTTAAGTTACTGGGAAGTAAAAATATAATGAATAAAAAGAGAATTTCATCAAAGAAGCAGAAACTCTAAAGAAGAATCTAATGAAATTTCAGACCTAAAAACAAGTAAATATCTGAAAAGAAGGAGTATGAACTAGACAAAGCAGAAGGATCAGTAAACTCAAAACTCAAAACTAGGTCAATAAGAAAAATTGCAAAACCCGAAGCACAAAAAGAAAAAAAAAATTTAAACTCAGAATGTAGCATCAGAGGCTATGAAGGGTAAAAAAAAAATCAAGCAGTGTAATACAAGTGCAATTGGAGTCCAAAGAGAGGAAAAGAAGAATAGAAGCAAAAGAAATATTTAAAGGGATAATGACCCAGAATTTTAAAAATGTATGAAACATATCAACCCACAGATCCAAGAAGCTCAGTGAATCCTAAATACAAATAATATTACATATAAGCACATTATAGGCAAACCACTAAAAACCAAAGATGATGAGAAAATCTTAAAAGCAAACAGAGAAAGGAGATATTAAATTTAAAGGAATAACCATGAAATTCACAGATAAATAGCAAAACTTCTCTACAGAAACAATATAATTCAGGAAATAATGGAATGACATTGTTTAAAGCTGAAAGAAAAAAGCTGCCATTGTATAATTCTATAAACTGTGAAACATAATTCAAAAATTAAAGCAAAATAAAGACATTATCAGAAAAACAAAAGAAGAAAATAGTCACTACCAGTAGACTGAACTAAAAGAAATACTCAAAGGATACTGCTTAGGCAGAGGAACAGACAGAGGCCAGAAAGAAATGAAGAGCACAGGAAAGGTGTAAATATACTTATATACTGACTACTTAAAGCAAAAAATAGTAATATTGAAGTGTGGGGCTAATATCATGTCTAGACATAAAATACATGAAAAATAGCACAAATGGTGGGAGAGAAAATAAAATAAATCATACTTTGCAAGAGCTATACATTATTCAATGGTTTTATGCTAATTAATACTAATTACATGATTGATTAAGCATCAAAAGTTAAAGATGCATATTATAATTTCTAGAGTGAACATTTAAAATCATATAAAGAATTATAATTTAAAAACCAACAAAGGAATAAAATGGAATAATTTTAAAAATGCTGGATTAATTCAAAAGAGGGCCAGAAATGAGGAATGTATATATAAAATGAGATGGGACACATAAGAAGAGGGCAAACTTAAACCCAATCATATTCTTTTTTTTTTAGTTGGAGTCTCACTCCTTTGCCCAGGCTGGAGTGCAGTGGCACGCAAGCTTCTGGCCACACCAGCGTCCACCTTCTGGGCTGCAGCGATCCTTCCACCTCAGCCTTCCGAGTGGCTGGAACTACAGACGCACGCTACTACACCCGGCTATTTTTTATTTTTATTGTAGAGATGAGGTCTCGCCAAGTTGCCCAGGCTGGTCTCAAATCCGCGGACTTAGGCAATCCACTCACCTCAGCCTCCCAAAGTGCTGGGATTACAGGTTGAGCCACCAAGCCCGGCCAAACCCAATCATATTCTTAATTATACTAATCGTGAACACACCAGACATTCACATTTTTTAAAAAAGACAGATTGTTTAGATAAAGAAACAAACTCAGATTATGCTATTTGCAAGAGACGTACTTTGAATATAAGGTCATAGTTTGAAAGTAAACAGATTTTAAAGAAGCATAACATTTAAATGCTAATCAGAGGAAAGTTGGTGTGGCTATATTCATTTGTATAAGACAAATAGACTTTAAGGAGTGTTACTAGAAATAAAGGGGACATGTTATAACGAAAAAAGGGTCAATTCAGCAGGAAAAATTAAGTCTTAAATGCATTTGCACATCATAACAGAGCTTCAAAATATATGCAGCAAAAACTAACATAAAGGAGAAATAAACAAATCCACAATCACAGCTGAAAATTTTAACATACCCTCTCAGTAATGGAGTGAATAAGTAATCAAAAAATCAAGAAATAGACAGAAGATTTGAAAAACACTATCAACTACCTTGACCTAATTGATATTCATAGAAAACAATATTCAACAAATACAGAACATAATTTTTGTTAAATCCACATGGAACTATCACCAAAATAGTCCATGTGCTGGGACATAAAGCAAGTCTACATAAATCTCAAATGGTTAAAATCATATGGAGTCTGTTCTTTAACTATAATGGCTAAAATAGAAAGCATTAACAAAACATAATCTAAATAAAACATAATTCATACAACACAAAATACAAAATAATAATAAGACACTTCGATTAAAAATAAAAAAGAAGGGCAATGAATTTTTTTTAAATCTTAAAAACAGGCAGAGAAAAGAAACATTAAATTTAGAGGAATAACATGAAATTTACAGATTTATAGCGAACTTCTCAACTGAAACAATGGAATTCAGAAAATAATGGAATGACATCGTTTAGATGCCAAAAGAAAAAAACTGTCATTCTATAATTCTATATACTATGAAAACATAATTCAAAAATTAAAGCAAAATGAAGACTTTTCAGAAAAACAAAAGAAGAAAATAGTCATCACCAATAGACTGAACTAAAAGAAGATACTGAATGGCCAACGCATTTTTGTAAAGGTGCTCAGTATTTATTCATCAGGGAAATGCAAATTAAAACGACAACAAGGTACCACTTCATACCCACTAGAGTGGCCAAAAGTGCTCAGGAGGATGTGGAGCCACTAGAGCCCTCATATTTACTAGTGAGGGTGGAAACTGACATAACCTTTAGGGAAGACTGTCAGTTTCTTTCCCTTTTTTTGGAGTTGGAGTCTCATTCTGTCGCCTAGGCTGGAGGGCAATGGCATACTCACAGCAATCCTTCTACCTCAGCCTTCCAAGTAACTGGAACTACAGGCACGTGCTACCATGCCTGGCTAATTTTTTGATTTTTCATAGAGACAGGGTCTCACCAAGTTGCCCAGGTTGGTCTCGAAACCCTGGGCTCAGGCAGTCCTTCGCCTCAGCCTCCCAACGTGCTGGGATTACAGGTTTGAGCCACAGCGCCTGGCTGGTCAGTTTCTAATAAAGTTACATACACCTATCTTAGGGCCCAGCAATCCCACTCATATATATGTATCCAAGAGAAATTAGTGCAAGAGTCCACACAAAAGACTTACACATGAGGGTTCGCAGCAGCTTTATTCACAATAGCCAAAAAGTGAAAACAATCCAAATATCCTTCAGTAAGAGCATAGGTAGACAAATTGTGGTATTTGGTACTACTCGGCCATAAAAAGGAATGAAATGCAAATACATGCAACATGGAGAAATCACAAGAATATTATACTGAACAAGACAAGTCAGACACAGACACAAAAATATACACTATAAGGTTTTATTCATAGGAAGTTCAAGACTAGACAAAGTTCATTTATGGCTATAGAAGTCAGTGGTTACCTTTGGTTGGGGGGCAAGGTGCCTACTGACTAAAAGGAGCACAGGAGATCTTTCTGGGTGGAAGAAATGTTCTCTCTTTATATGAATGGTGGTTACATAGGTAAAAGGTATACTATGTGAAAATTCATTAAGATGTGTTTTATTGTATATAAATTATGCTTCAAAAATAAAACCCCACATATACCTGGTTTCTTCGGAAAACATGACAAAATTGGGAATTACCAGGCTCATGCTCCCACATGGCCACAGCTGGCCAGGAGAACGCACATGCCACTTCACCACATACCCCACCACTCTCTGTTGTTCATCCCCAGTCCATCAACACTCATTTCTACTACCTGCCTGTCTCCATACTGCCCAGATCCAACCACTTTGGCACAACAGTCAGGCTGGGAGTCCTATGTGAGGACACCACAGCAGTCACTAACTCAAACCGCCAGCTAGCCGACTAATCAGACTCTTGTTTTCTGCCTAGCATTTGGAAATAGGTCTTCTTCCTTCATACTGAGCCAACAACAATTCAATGGGGCAGGAAGTCTCAAAAGAGCACTCCTGAACTTCTGAATAATAAAGACTGCTCAAGCAATTAATTGGAAAAATAAAAAGAATCGTGACGGTATTTGCATTCCAAGCTGGTAAAGCAGGTCATATTGATTACATTTTTTAATCATTTAAGCAAATCATGTGCAAACTCTATTTTAACAGAGGTAAACACATTCAGAGACTGGATACAGGGCTCTACTTCTGTCTCATGGTTGTGCCGGTGGACGAGAGTCTTACAAAATAGCTGACCGTGGTGGGCCAGGCATCACACCCACAAGCCAGGGCCACTCAGCTTTTGGACCTGGCACCTTTGGGGCTGCAGACCTGTAATACTCATCCAAATACTCATCCAGTTTGTCTACTCCCTGGCATATCCTTGACCAATCAGAATTGAAACTGGCAAAATCAGTTAATCGATCAGTGGAAGGTCTAGGAAGATCACTAGGAGAGGGGCTAGAGCTAACAATAGTAGGAAGACTCATGGGGCAGTGGCTATTGACCAACCAGTATGGACATTTTATTTATTTTTTTATATGTTATATATGTGTGTGTGTGAGTGTGTGTAACACCACTCTTGTCACCATACTAGAGTGCATTGGCACCGTCAGCCTCAAACTCCTGGGCTCAAGTGATCCTCCCACCTCAGCCTCCTGAGTAACTGGGACTGCAGGCACATGCCACCATGCCTGGCTATTTTTTTCTTTCTTTTCTTTTTTTTTTTTTTTTTTTTGTAGAAACAAAATCTCAATATGTTGCCCAGGCTGGTCTTGAACTCCTGGGGTCAAAAAATTCTCCCACCTCGGCCTCCCAAAGTGCTGGGATTATAGGTGTGAGCCACTATGCTCGGCCCATTTTCAATATTGATTAAGCAGTCTCATCATCCCAGTGGGTACTGGGCCATAGCTCTGCTGAAACTAGCTTACACCAACTCTTGAGAACCAATTGTGCATATCTCTTCCCAATCCTGCATTTTGTGACACCACAATGGTGACTCAAAATTAGCCATGGTGGGAATATTTACACCATGGAAAGCAGCAAGTACTATGAAAGAGCACACCACCACCACCACCCCCACACTTCCAGGAGCCTGGTTACCACACACCATTGGTAACGACTAAATATCGGCTACAACCCCATTCACACTCAGGACAGCCTCTGGATTCAGGGACTTTCTAAGGGCTTTAAATATAAACATTCATTTAATCCTCACTGCAACCCCATAAGGTACAGCCTATTAGTACCCTCACTTTACAGATAAGAAACTGACGTACAGAAAGGTCAAGTGACTTGCCCAAGGTCACACAGCTACTAAGCAGCAGAGCCAAGTTCAAACCTGGCAGACAGGAGTCAGAATCCATGTGCTTCACCCTATGTGACACTGCTCCTCTTCTCTTCTTCGCCTTTCAAAAGCCTCAGTGGGCTATGGACTTTCTGTCAACTATGAATGTAGAGTCCAAATTATCAGCTACAGAAAATCTGACTTCCCCTTGCTCAAAGACAGGGAAGGTCCCAGGGCTTCAGAAATATACGCCATTGCTCAGGCCTCGCTTCTTCAAAAGAATGGGAGACATGTGCATCTAATCTTGAGAACAATTTCCCTCCCAGCACCCCAACACCAGAAATGTGCTAATGATGCCTTCTAAAACGCCAGGTTAAATTTTCACTCCAAAAACCAGCAGACCATCCACATGCAGCATGATTGGTTTTCTGCCTCCAGGCTCTAGCTGTCCCACCCTGCCCTGCCCTCTGCTCTTGGATAGAGATACAAACCCTCCTGGCCTTCCAGGTCCCTTGGAGAGTACTGGCCTAGCCACAGGCATCACAAGCACGTAGAGCCCTGGCCTCAGCCCTGCACAGGGGTCTGAGCAGGCCTCTGGGAGGTCCTGGCTAGAGGCATCAAGACCAGATGGCCGGGGAGATTACTACAATTTGGTTTCCACATAATCCACAAATTTGGATGAGCTCATTTCTTCATGTGCATTATCTTGTAATCCCAGGGAAAGCTGTGCAGGGCAGAGCCTGGTTCTTCCCGCCTCCACGGGCCCCACCATGCTGGGTAATCCTTGCTCTGCTGGACGAGGCTTCTGAAGGCCAAGCAGCTATGCCAGAGGGCCGAGGAGACGCTATCACCCCCACACCCAGTGCTGGCTCGCTCCTCAGTAGTCTGGTATTTGGGGGTGGAGGAGACTCCTAGGCTTCCAGCAGGTACCAGGGATCTCACACTGGGGCCAGGCAGATCCCATAAGGCATCTATGCAAAAGGCCAGGCTGGGAGTCAGGACTCCTGGAGTCTCCCATCTTTGCCTCTGCTCCATGTGAGGTTTAAGAAAAGTGACTCTTCCTCTCTGGGGAAGAGGTGGAGGAAAGTGATTTAAAGGGCCCACCCTGCTTCTCCGGTTGCCATATGTGAGCCCAAGGTCCTGTCAGGAGCTGCTGACCAGATAGAAACACTCACAACCACCCTGAGGCAGGTGTCCCACTTAATTGACTGCCTCCAGTACCTAGGGGTGTCCCTCAAAAGCCTGGTGCCCTGACTCATGAGGACTAGATTTAAGTCCCAACTCTGCCCCTTACTAGAGTGGGACAGGGCCAGTCACTTCAGTTCCGCAGCTCAATGCTCCCTTGGTCTGTCAATTAGGAATATTTATATGACTGCTTTCTCCCGGCATCTTGTGAGGATCACAAAAATTAGGATGCTGGACTATAGGAAGAATCTAGTGTATCAGTTGCTCAAAGCAAAAATGTGTTGCATTGAATCAAATACATGGGAAAATACTTGGATGCTGGTGTTATGACTTTTTTCCTTGGCTCTGTCTACCCTTTCCAATTTTACCTCTCCTGAATTCACACACCCTTTCCGTGACTCTGCTTAATCCTATTAGCTCATCCTAATGTGTTAATGACTTGGTTGGTGACTTCTGCCTCCCAATATAGCTGCAAGCTTGCAGTGGCCTTCAAAGTCTTACCACAATTTGTAATAGGCAGATGGCTACTCAGTGGTACTCATGAGCCAGGAGGCACTGGGGAAGGGGGGTGACGTAGGCTTTTCACCTGGAGTGTTCAGGCTGTGGACACATTTGTGTGTGGTGCCTCCTTGTGGACCCCACATGTACCGCCTGGGACCCACCGGGATCACCAACATCTATCAACCCTTGGCAGCCCTCACAGGAGCTGTGGATCCAACTTTCTTATGTTGCCAGTGAGGACACCGAGGCCCCTGTGGGGGTGGATAACTTGTTCCCGATCAAGTTCCTTAGGCATGTTGCGAACAGAAATGTGATCGGTACTAGTACCTCATAATTTTATAAGCAAGATGCTGAAGCCAGGAGCAGCTTGCCCAAGTCGGTTTCAGAGTAGGAAATTTCTATTTGAGGACCAGCATTCAGACCATAAATCTAAATCTTTATGGAGGGAGAGATGACCCCATTCTTTCCCATTTATCCCAAGTAGAGCCAGTCCTCTTGTCTCTGAGGCCACATCTGACCTACTGATGCAAAATCTGGTTATGCATGACGCCTCTTGAAGTTTCCACAAAGACCGGACTCGGTTGAGGGCCGTTCACCCTCCAGTCCCCAAATGGGCTTTGCCCAAGACGACCAGGGCCCCTCGTCACTGCTGTGATGTGTAATCCGTATGGAAGGGGCTGAAGATGTCCCTGAGTCACCCAGTTCAGGGATTCAGGGATACAACAAGTTCTGTCCTTGGAACAGTGAGGGTGGCAAGGTTGTCACTATACTCATTCACTCAACAAGTACTGCAAACTCTGTACCAGAATTTGATCCAACCAAGATCTGGCCACCATTGGAGGAAAGGCTGGAAGTCAGGGAAGAGCATATTCTAAGGGGAGATGTGGGTGCTGGCTGAGCATCAGGTAGAGTCACCCATGCCAGGTAGTTCAGGAGCAGGAACTTAACGCAAGGAACTAGTTACAAGGGTGTCCGAAAGATTAAAAAGTCCAGAGGATGGTTAGGCAACCCAGAGATTTGCAAGAGTAGAAGCTACTGCTCCCCTAGGGCTGAGGGGACAGAGGAAGGAGAAGGCACACCCAGAATCCTCAACCTCCCTGCAGGAATTTGAATTATGAAGCAGGCTGCCAGTGAGCCGAGATTGCAAAGGAGCTGCTGCAGTTGCTACCCAAGCAGAAAATAAAGAGAAATGCCTGGCTCCTCCTCCCTTCAGTCTCTCAGTGGCCCCTCTTATTGGCCAAATTAGTTGACATCCAAAGCACAGCAGGAGAAGGCCAGGGAATGGATCTGAGAGCAACAGGCAAATGACCCGAACAGCACATGAGGCGAATGCTCAAGAGTCCACGTGAGATGTGAGTGTTCAAGGATGTGCACATGTATTATGATATTGGGTTCTAAGGTGTGTTTGCGAGTGTTCACGTGCGCATTTTGGTGTGACTGTTCAAGGGTGTATATGTACCAGATGGATATCAAAGGTGTGTGCCTGTGTGTGCAGCGAACATTCAAGGCTATGTGTATGTGTGATGAGAATATTTCAAGCTCTTGGTGTTGTGTGTGTGCTATAAATGTTCAAGGAGGTATATATGTGATGTGAATGCTCAGAGCTGTGTGACGTGATGTTCACTCCAGGGGTGTGTGTGTGTGTGTGTGTGTGTGTGTGTGTGTGTATGTGTGTGTGTGTGAGAGAGAGACAGACAGACAGACAGACAGAGAGAGAAAGAGAGACTGTGTGAGAGAGACTGGTGAGAAAGATAGAAAAATACAGTGTACAGAAATGTTCCCTATATCATGATAAAAAAAGGTGGACATGTCTTCGTTGGGAACAGACAAATATGCTAAACTTTTCAAGTTCATGTATGCACAGAGAATGGTGAAAAGGATGGTGTTCAGAGAACGCTGTACATGAAATGACTACAAGAAACATAAAATTTGTTTTAACGAACAGAATTTTCATCCAAATGAGCTTCAAAGTAGCCACCTTAAGAAGTTAAATGCTAGGCTGGGAATGGTGGTTTATGCCTTCACATAATCCCAGCACTTTGGGAGGTCAATGCAGGAAGATTGCTTGAGCCTAGGAGTTCAACACCAGCCTAAGCAACATAGCAAGAATTTGTCTCTTAAAAAAAAAAATTTAAAAATTAGCTGGACATGGTGGCATGCACCTGTAGTCCCAGTTACTCAGGAGGCTGACTCAGGAGGATTGCTTGAGCCCAGGAGTTGGAGGCTGTAATAAGCTGTGATTGTACCACTGCACTCCAGTCTGGATGACAGGAATCCTAACTCCAAAAAATAAATAAAGTTAACTGCTTATTGTATTGATGCAGTCATGGCCAGTGAAATTTTTGGACCTGCTTTCAGAGTCCATCTATAAACTGAACAAAAAATCTGCAATCATTACTCATGATCACATATTCTTGTTGGCGGAGGCTAGAATGACCCAACGTAATCACTTAATCACTCCCATTGTTGGCTTAAGAACTCCAAAACTCAAATCTCTCTAAAAAAAAAAAAAGCTAATTTGTCACTTTTGAGGCTAAGCTTCCTTTGGGTGTGTGGATTAAAACACAAGCTTCGTTGCTTGGTAATTAGCTGGTGTAGGTGGGAGCATGCAGGGAGCTACAGAAACAACCGGGAACTAAAGGAATACTGTAGAAACTAGATTTACATCATACACACATTTGACTTTTATGAATTCAAACTATTATACCAGGGCTTTTTAAGATGAGACAAATAATACTGTAAGCAATGTAGGCATTTTGGTCCACTGTTCTTTTCCACGACGCCTGCTCTCGAATGAGCCTAAGATGGGTGAGACGACTCCGTCTTGGATTCCAAATGTCTTTCTTTGTGTGAGCATCTCATGACATCTGATGTGATTCAGTCTCTTCAGTCTCCCAAACTGCCCCCAATTCAAGCCTTTGGAGAGGGGCAGAAAGAGACCTGCAGTCAATTGTCCTTGAGGACAGGTATAGGAATCTTAGTATTTTATACATCATGGCCCCCTAAAACACAAGCCAACTGGTTAATCTTGTGCTCAACCAAATAAACCATGATTGGTTCCATCACTGGAGGAAACACTGGCCATGTTGGATTCCCCAAGAGACCTGGCTAGTCACTAATGTGATACCTTTCTAGGGGATATTTCCATGCTAACTTTGCCAATACATGATTTATGACATATGCACTGACTTTAGAACCCAGCCCCCAGATAAGTGTGACTACACATAAGAGATCAGAAAACTCATTCTCCTGCCTTCAGACAAAACTACTCTTGGGCCGTCTTGGATAGTTAAGAGCCTGAAAAGCTATAGAATAATTCCCACGTGCACAGCCCTCCAGCCCCACACAAGTCTTTTCAGGCCTCTCTGGACTCTGGGCACACACTTCCTACCCTTCCTTTTCCCTCCTACTTCTCAGAGGCCTGCCCTGAGCCCCTGACAGAATGTGTGCAGCACACATTCCCTTGGCGTGTTGATGGACCTGGTTCTGCCCCCACCCTCGGCAGGAAACCATCAGGAGGACGTTGGCCAGGAGTTGTGTGATCACCATTTTCTCCCCTGAGCTTGGCTGTAAAACAATCCCCTCCACAAATATTTGTTGAAGGGCAACTGGAATGTTTCAAGAATTCTCTTTATTTTAGGTTTTTTCTTGTCACTAGGATTTTACTGTCTTTGAGAAAATGTAACGAGGTAATTGACGAAGAACCTAAGAAGGACTAATCTAATGGACTACATAGGATTGACCTTATTTTTTATGACATTGGTTCTCATTTTTAACACTCACAGATTCTCACCCACTGTTACCAGTTAGCATTCCCAAATTATGCTTTAACTGTTGATCTTTGTAATAAAAAGTAGCATGTTATTTCACTTTAATATTTAATAATCCTAAATGTCAAGGAATTCTTCCCATGTGTAACTTCTCAAAATTCTTACTGCTGCCTTTTTAAGCTTACTTCCTCTAATTTAGACAAAGACAACTAATCAACATCCCCTGTGTAATATGCATACTTGAAGACCATAACTCTCCAACTTCTCTTCTCCAAGTTCAATAACTTCAGTCCTTTCAGCCTCATCATTCTCTACTCTAAATCCTCTTCATTTTCTTGCAAATTGTCTAGTTCAGGCATCTCCAGGGAGGGGTCCATGAGCCTGCAGTAGATTGCCCCTCAATGACCATTTCAGGAATTCTATGATACAATGTCCAGGCAGCATGGGGCAATGGGCGACTTTAGATCACATAGCTCTGGGTTCAAACCCTGGCTCCACCACACATTGATTATGAGACCTTCACAGAGTCTTTTCACCTCCCCAAGTTTGTCTGTTGATGTAGAAATGGCAAGAGTAAAGATTCCCACACAGGGGTGACATAAGAATTAGGTGAGGCAGATTATGTGAACAGGCGAAATACTCCCAGTACATGGAATCCGAGTCCCCTGCCATCCACCAATGCCCCCCCCCCTCAGCCCCCGGCCCCCCGAAGACACTGCTTCCATCTATAGCACTCCCTAGTGCTGATACATGGAGGCAGAGATGGCCACAAGTGCCCTGCATCTGTCCTGGCTGGCTGCCTGCCCTAAGCCCCAGAGGACCCAGCATTAGAGACGCTACTCGGCCTAAGGTAAGCAGCTTCTCCAAAGGCAGTGGCCTAAGGCCAGGCGCCTTGAAGGTTTCCAGGGATGGTCTCTCTACTTCCAGAACAGAGTGGATGCCAGGCAAATTCTGCCACCTTGTGGTGCTCCTGCATACGAGCCCACTCCAGCCATCATGGAGTCCCAGTGAACCTCCTGGGCCCAATCTGACATCTTCGTCTGAGAGTGCCCTCTCTGCTTTCTCAACCCAATCTATCCCAAGGTTTTCTGACCTAAATGTGTCCTTCTCAAACCCCCTAATCCCATGGTGTTCTCAACCTTATCAGCCCTGTCATCCCCAAAGGCCCCTAGACTCGAGGGTCCTCATCTGACTGTATTAGGATAATTTTCCCCTACTGGGCCAAGGTAGAGCCTAGGGATCTCTCTCCTCCCACCTCGGCAACTCAGCAGCCACTTGGGGCCTGGGTGTCTGATACTTCAGCGACCAACACTGTGTCTGTGCTGTCAAAGTCTTTGAGCAAAACCTGGTGCTGGCTTTTCAGGCCCACTCCAAAGTGGCTCAGGGTGGAATGGCTGGGGTGTGTGCACATGCACATGCACCTGTTCATTGCATTGGACTAGTAATGCCCTCCCTGGCCATGCCCATCCCACCTCACAGGGGACCTCTGAGCTCTAGCCACTCAGCAGTGATTCAGCTGTCTGGACCTGTCCCTGAGCCTTCTGCAGCACCTGTTCTGGGAAAGGAGCACTTTCCTCCCTCACTTCGTGTCTTAAGCACCGAAATTCCAAGGCAGGTGAAAGGTGACAATCTGAAGTGACTGGCCACAATCCAGGCTCCACAGGCTTCTAGAAAATAAAGCCGAGAGGGGCGGGGGCTGAGGCTGCCCTGAGATTTCAGGCAAACAGGCTTTATCTTGCTGTGTGTGTTAGCAGCTTAGCGATCTGTGAGCTTTCAGTAATTGGGTTGCTGACCTTTCGGCTGCACTCCTCTTTCCCCTGCTGGGGTAATAGAATGGGTCAGCAAGTCTATTCTGTTTTTAGTGCCCCATAAGCCTGTGCCTAATGGTGGCTCTGGATTTCCTGGCCCAGGGTGGGAAGGGGCTAACATGCCCAACCAGCTGGATGTAGTTATGCGACTGACCTGCCACACACCCTTTTTGAGATCAGCTGATGAAATCCATTAATGTCCAAATTACTCAAGTCCCTTTCCAAATAGGTCAGAAATGCTTGGTTGCCACAACGTATAACCTAGAAAAGGTGAGAATGGGAGTTGTAAAAGCTAAAGATGATATGGCTAAATTCAGGAGCAGAATTTAGAAGCCTAAATATGTTAGAAGGAGGGAAACATTTACTGAGTGTTTATGACAAGCCATGCATGGTGCTAAGTACTTTCACATAAATTATCACATTACCTGAGAAGTAGTATCATCTTCATTTTACAGATGAGAAAGATTAAGTTAGAAAGGTGAAGAACTAGCCTTGTACACAGGTCTGGGTCTGAACTCTGATGCCGCCGATTACCTGTTTTTAGTGCCCCATAAGCAAGTTAACTAACTTCTATGAATCTATTTTCTTATCTATCAAGTAGGGTAATGATGCCTCCCCTGCAGGTTTAAATAAAAATGTACCTTGTAGGTAAAGGCCCTCACACTGTTCCTGGCACTCAGGAGTCATTCCAATGTTATTAACCGTGATCATAGTCATAACTTAACTGAGGTCATAAAACAAATTCAAACCCAGGTTTCTGACCCAAGCCCAGTATTCCTGGGGAAACGAGCTGATTCACATACATATTGTCTGAGGTTCTATTCGGCATGGGTTGAGTATCCCTAATCCAAAAATCCAAAATCTGAAATGCTCCAAAATCCAAAACTTTTGAGAGCCAATATGACACCACAGGTGGAACATTCCACACGTAAGTACTTAACACGAACTTTGTTTCAAGCATAAAATTATTAAAAATATTATATAAAATTACCTTCAGGCTACATGTATAAGATGTACACAAAACATAAATGAATTTGGTATTTAGATTTGGGTCTCATCCCCAAGATATCTCATTATGTATATGCAAATATTTCAAAATCTGAAAAAATCCAAAACACTTCTGGTCCCACACATATGATAAGGAATATTCAACCTGTATAGGAGCCAGACTAACTAATTATCCCATAAAGTGCTACGTGCAGAAGTATACAGAAGGTACAGCAATGACCCTGTGGGAGGTAAACCTTGAAAATAAGTTACCAGAAAAACAAGTTTGTAAAGAGGGCATTATTTCCCCTGTAGAACCAGCAAAAGCAAAAACCAGGAGACTGGAAACCATGTGGGAAAGCAATGACCAAGTCAGGGGTGGTGGGTGGCTAAATCTAAGCCTTTGGGCGATCCTTATAGTCAGCGGAGTGGCCTGTTTTACATGTTATACACACACACACACAGACGGCATTTCTCGTCTGAGGTTGTACAAACACACCTCAAACTGGAACTCCTAATCCCCACAGCAACACACACATTACGCTCTCCTCCCACGCTGAGAACATCACCTCTTATTTTGTTCCCTGGCGATCTTCCCCCAAAGAATACACTAGAAACAATTTTTTGGTCATGTTTGGCAGCTAGTGGAAGATTCAAGCTGGCACTTGGCAAATACAGTCATTTCTACGCTAATGCTAAAAAATCTTGCATTCTGCAACATCACACTCCAAAAATAACAGAAAAGGAGGTTGGGGCAAGTCACTCAAAACCTATGGGATTTTGTAGCCAGAACAATAACAAAACAGAATCAAGCCTAATGTTGATGCTAACGCAGTGAAAGCCCCACCACGTTGTGCACCAGTCCCTGGAAGCCTTAAATCCTGGGGCTCATGCTGTTTCCTGAGATGTAGGTCCTAGCAGAGATGAGTTCTAGCAAAATTAAAAACGTGATGCAGGCTGGGCATGATGGCTCATGCCTGTAATCCCAGCACTTTGGGAGGCCAAGGCAAGAGAACAGTCTGAGCCCAGGAGTTCGAGACCAGCTTGGGCAACTTGGCAAGACCTCGTCTGTACACTAAATCAAAAAATTAGCCTGGTGTGGTGGCACACACCTGTAGTCCCAGCTACGTAGAAGGTTGAGGAGGAATGATCACCCGGGCCCGGCAGGTAGAGGCTGCGGTAGCCATGATCGTGCCACTGCACTCCAGCCCGGACAATAGAGTGAGACTCCTACTCAAAAAAAAACCTAAAACAAAAAAATGCAGGACAGAGGTTTCTTCATCAACTTTTTAAAACACAGTGGGTTGAGATGCCTTCACAGCTTCTTCCGTTCCACTCAGTTTTTTCCCCAGACAGCTGACCATAGTGGAGAGGCTGGCAGTGATTCTTCAAGTGACTAAACCTGCCCCTGCTTGCAATCAAGGAAGGGACCCCTACAAAATTTTCAGCTTTCTTTCTTAAGGTATTCAACCTTGTCCCTGATCATTTCACATTATTAATATTCTTAGGAAAATCTCACAAGAAAATCTAACATAATTTGGGGTCATCCTGACATTTACCAATTGCACATATGCTATTATCCACTAAAGAAATAATGTTGTAACAAACAGACTGTCTTGTGCAAGGTACATGGTTATGAAAATAGTCGCTACTTCACCCGGTGTTCCCTTCCCTTCTAGGTTACAGATGCAGGCCCTAAGAATATGCAATATGGGGCACACACAACTCACTCCAAAATTCAGAGAGACAAAGTGCATCTGGGTCCGAGAGCTGTACCCAGGCTTCACTCCAAAGGTGCCATTATTGTTCACGGTCAGCAGCCTAAGCCAGGGGACAGCTCTTCTCAGTAATGAGGAAAAGCGAACACATGCAGGAGAAAAGGGGGAAGGAGAGGAGTATCGGGCCTAAGCCCCTCAATGGTGATCACAGATGGCAACTTTCCTAGGCCAGAAACAGGAGGCTACACCCAACACAGAAATAGTAATCCCCTCTCACACGCTCATATCACACAGTTCAGTCATTAAACCCAAAGGCTGTCTGAGAGGAAAGTAGGAAGCATCTGCTGGGATCCAGGACTGCAGATACACTACTTGAGACCACTGTTTGGGGCAGACAGAGGCACGCCTGATCACCTGACTCTCTTCTACCCATTTAGCAAAAGTTTACTGAGTGCCTTGCATGTGACAGGCACTGGGGACTGGTGGTGACCCAAGCAACACACTAAAGCACCAGGAGCCCCAACCCGGAGGCAAAAGGTCAGCATTCTCCTTTGGCACAGTCAGCACATGCAGTACGACCCTGAGCCAAGTCACAGCCTGGTCATGGTTCCTCTATTGTAGAATGAGATAAGCTGACCATGCATATTTCCCATGACGGTTCCAAAATAGGTAAGACATGATTAAATTCTTCTTAAATAAAATGCTTTTAGGAAAGGAGGGATTATTTCCTAGGCTAGATTAAAACACCTTCATACCAAGGGAAAAGGTAAGGAAGAACAAACCGGCAAATGGTTAAGTAACCATATAGAACTAGTATTTTGCCCTTCCCAAGGGACTAGAAGCTTTCACAGAACTCAAGGCATTTAGGAGGTCATATCCTTCTATCTCCCTGGGCCCAGTAAGCCATTATAATAAAATACTCAATTATCATTTTGGGGAAAAAACAGAAAGGCATCCTAAGAGATGGTTCGCTCTTCACTGGTAGAAGCCAGTAGTTTTCAAAGGGCAAATCACCTGAGACCAACACACTAATAGACTCATTTATTTCTCAGAATTTAGTTTGGTGCTTGATACTACCCACAAATGTGGGACAAACACAATGTCCTTGAGGCCCTCATCCCATTCTTGTCTGAACATTGTCCACAGGCAGTTCAGCTCATCAGAGGTCCAAAAGAAATTTCCGAACCTGGGCCAGGTATTTGGGCTTCAAGTAGTCACCCAGCTCCTCCTTACTGACCCACACATGCTGGCCCTTCTTCCCGGCCTGGGAAAAGTCTCCAGTTAGTAGTAATGCTTTGAAGAAGAATACTTTGGCCCCGAGGTTACTCTCTGTCCGCATTGCCTGGGGGAACTTGAACTTGTAGTGCCCACAGGGCGCATTTCCTAGGAACTTGGCTTCCATGTTGTTTTCTGAGAGGGGAAAAAAAACAGAATTGGAAGAGAAGGATACATGGATCTGTTTACTCTGGCTCCCAAAATCATAGGGGGTGTCTGCAAAATCTGGGTCTAAGGTAAAAGCAAACTGCAAGAGTGAGGACTAGGGCCATTCCTGAAAAGTCTCCCCCTTCCCAATCCAAATGCTTCCTGGCCATTGAGTTCAGATTCACTGGGTTCATTCTCATATGCCAAGCTACTGCTCTTAGAATGGAAGTCAGCAACACAGTTAATATAACACTATCTGAGAGTCAGAGCACCAAGAGTCCACATTCATTCAGTCTGTCACTAACTGAGAGACCAGGACACTTGATCCTTAAAGTAAAGTTAATTCATCATAAACACAGTTAAAAGACAAAAACAGATGGGTAGACAATATCTGTAGTCTGTAACTAAAGGTTAATAACCCCAACCCAGCATTGAAAAGGAAAGAAAAATGATGGACTAATTACTAAGAGACATCTGAAGAACTGGTTAGCTAGATGCAAAAAATAAAGCTAGGTCTCATGCTCAGTCCTCACATCAAAATGATCCCATACAAATCAAAGATTTCACAATCAAAATTTTAAAATTTCATAAAAGATTTGTTCATTCTGGAGGATGGTTTCATGGACATTTAATATTTTCTGAATTCTTCTGTATTTTTAAATTTTCACTAAAAAAAATTCCATAAGAACATTAGAAGAAAATGTGGGATATTTTCTATTCCTTAAGAAATTATTTGACAGGGGAAAGCCTTTCTAAGCAAGAAACAAAATTAAAAAAAAAGAGAGCGAGAGAGAGATTTATTGACACAAAAATTAAGTCTTTCTATAAGGAAAAATGAAACACAAGAAAAGCAAAAGACAAACTAGAAAAAATATTTCAACACATTCAACAAAGGAATATTTTTAAGATACAAGAAGCACTTAAAAATCAATACTCAGGAGGCTGAGGTGGGAGGATCACTTGAGCCCAGGAGTTCAAAGCCAGCCTAGACAACATAGCAAGACCAAGTTTCTAACCAAAAAATTTTAAAGACCCAAAGAGGGGGGAAAAAAACAACAAATTCAAAAGAAAAATCAACCAAGCACATGAACACTAAGTTTACATGAAAAAAAAAAAATCAATGGCCTATAAATACATTAAAAAGTGTTCAATCTTATTAATAATTAAAGAAATAAAAAGTTAAATAATAATAATATACCATTATTAGTGAAGTTTAAAAATTTTAAGTTGTACACTGCTTGTGAAAGACATAGGAAAAACTGGTTCATATGTATTGTAGGGGGTATAAATTAGTGTAACTGCTATTAACTGGCAAGAGGCATCAATTGTACATACCCTCTGACCTTGCACCCTCACTTCTAGAACTCTGTCCTACCAGATATACCTATTTTCCTGTGTGCACGTGCACAAGGATGTTCACTGCAACTTTACTTGTAATAACAACAGACTGGCTAAACAAACTGCAGTACATACATATTATAAAACAATATGCTGTTGCTAAAAAAAGCTAGATCTTTATAAGCTGACCTGGAAAGATGTTCAAAGCTGTATATAAGGAAAAGAGAAGATATTTAACAGTGTCTATATATATTGGCCCATTATATGGAAAAAGAGAAACATAAAATATTTATGTGTTTGCATATGGACAAAAAATTTCTAAAAAGACACACAAAAGAAAGTTAAGAGAGATTGCCTCTAAGAAGGGAAAACTACTTCTTACACTATATTTAACAGACACAGTTTTACAATTTTTCACCTTACACATGAATTGCTTTTCTCATATTAATAAAAAAACACTACTAGCATTATATGAAGAATTTATTTACGGTATGAGCTCATGTACAATAAAAGATGTTAGCAGTGGGTCTCTGTAAATGGTGGAATTATATAGGCATATTTCCTTATACCTTCCTGAATTTTTCAAATTTAATTTAATAAATGTATGTTACTTTTCTATAATCTGGAAAAGATGGATTAAAAAACATAATCAAACTAAAAAGAAAAAACAGCTTATTACAAACATAAGCAAAGGATCTGAATAAGTAGTTCATGAAAGAAGAAACACAAACAGCCAATAAAGATATAAAAAAGATGGTCAATCTCACAGAAAAATGCTAATAAAAAAGAGATCATTTTTAGGCAAAAGTTAAAAAGAGACTATCCCATATGTTGGTGAGGTCTAGGCAAATAGGCATTCCCATACACTGCTCCTGAAAAGTGTCAATTGTCATATGCATTCTGGAGGACAACTCGGCAGTACCTATCAAAAACTTAAGTATATATACCTTTAATTCATTAATTCCATCTCTAGAAATTCCATCTTGCAGAAATATGGAAGTGTGGCACCAGCAAGGAGGAAAGAAAAACTTTCACTTTTTAAATACACAGTATGCACTCTTACATTGCTTGAACTTTTCTTTGCCATTTTATTATATATTATTTGCCATTTTATTAAATTTGTAATAAGTTGATATATTTGCAATAAGTCAACATGTTTTATTTTATGTGGATCTATTAAACACAAATATTTACTTCAATATCTTTTCTATATTTCCTTTCATATTTATTTATTACAGAGGGAATATTAAAAGGAGGAGAGCATGGTGCCAGGGTGGAATCCCTTTCCACATGGCAGACATGGGGAGGAGCTGAGCAAGCAGCAGGCATGAAAGTCTGATGTAAGGGAGGCTGAGCACCTGAATTCCGGCAAGAAATTCGGCTGCCAGCTCCTGTGTGATGGCTGAGGACACTGAGAGAGCAGCAACTCCCCCTCCCACCACATTTCATTGTGTCTTGAAGTCTCTCCTGCAGGACACACAGGTCCCTTGAGAGAAAGAGTCAAGAAGGCACACACTGGCTGCTGACATTTTGTTAGCACGTACTTACACTGCTGACAGGGCCAGTGAAGTGGCTGTGCACCACCAAATCCACTTATTCAACATTCAGCAAATTCCTACTATGTGCCAGGTACTTTGCTGAAAGCTAGGATCATGGAGAGGATTAGATATGACCATACCTTCAGGGAATTCAAAATTCTGGCCAGGGAGAGAAATGCGTTAACAAATAACTATCATGCAATAGCGTAAGTAAAAGAGTGTATTCTCCATTACAACATAAGATTCTAGGGAGCAGAGCAGTGTCCTATTCATCACTGAGGCACCCTGCCTGGAGAGGGCTTGGCAAATGGTAAGCACAGACTCAATGCTGGTTGCGTAAACTAAATAAGAAAGCACATAAGTGCTACGGGTGCCTAGAGGGAGAAGTAGCTCCTCTACCTGGAGGCTCAGGAAAGGTTTCACAACAGAAGGTACAACATATGAGCTGAGTCTTAAAAACTGAGCAGTCAAGCCAGGAAGGCATAAAGCATTCTGTCAGAGACCAGCATGCCCCAAAGCAGAGACACAAGAGAGACCACATTATTCAAAGAATGCAAAAGATTTGCTAAGTTAGAGCTTGGCTTTTACATTAATGAGCAGGAAGATGGAACACTGATGAGACTGGGACCAGAGCAAAAAGGATTTGTAGGTCATGCTTGAGAGTTTAAATTACTATGGGAAACTTCTTAAGAATTCTATGCAGAGAAGTGACGAGGGATCTGTGTTTCATAAAGTTCATTTTGGTAGAACTGGAAGGTATGGCACAAAAGTAAGGGAAAACTTACTGTGTCTACTTCAACAGTTCAGTGTAGTGGTTCTCAACTACTGTAATTTTCTCCCCAGGTAATACGTGGCAATGTCTAGAGATATTTGGTTGTTACATTGGGGGTAGGGGGATGAGGTAGTGCTACTGGCATCTAGGGGGCAGGGGCCAGAGATACTGCTAAACATCCTATAATGCACAGAATATCTCCCCCACAGAGAATTACCAGGCTCCAAACATCAGTAGTGCCAAAGCTAAGAAACCCCAGTCTTGTGAAATGTGACGAGGGTCACAGCTAAAGCTGTAGGAATAAAGAGGGGACTGTTTAGAATAGATCAGGCCAGGAGCTGTAACTCATGCCTGTAACCCTAGCACTTTGGGAGGGTGAGGTGGGAGGATCATTTGAGAGCAGCCTGGACAACACAGTGAGATCTCATCTCTACAAAAAAATAAATTTCAAAAATTATCCGGGTGTGGTGGCACATGCCTGTAGTCCTAGCTATGCTTGAGCCACCATTGGATTCCAGCCTGGGTGACAGAACAAAACATCATCTCTAAAAAAATAAACACACAAACAAATAAATAAAGTAGATCAGGTGGGACTCAAGAACTTATGAATGTCAAAATGAGGTCAAGAATAATTCTGAGATTTCTAGTCAAGTGAATGGATAAGTAGTGGTGCCAGTTAGCAAGGCTGCACAAGATAAGAAAACAAGCAGGCTGAGAGAATGGTAGAAATATCAATTTTCAATATACCAGATTAAAAATCTCAGTAGGACAAGGATAGATTCTCACTTGGTCTAAAAAGTCCCTCCCTGGATTTTTCTAGCTGAAATTTATATAAACATAAAAGTTTCCATTAACTTTCCCACCCCCACTCCTAAAACCCATTCTCACAGTCAACCTGTAAATTCTCTGACTGAGTCTGAAGTAAATCTTATGGGATTTAGAGAAAGACAGAGAACCCACCTGAAAGTGTGGCCATGGCTCTCTGAGCTGTTCCTCGAAGGGTCTCCCCAGGCTGCCACTCTGCTTGGGGCAGCATCCAAACATACTCGTCTCCAAGCTGCTCTCTGACTAACAAGACAAGGTTCCTATCCAGCTTCCGGTGCAATGAGGTTCGATCATTCTTATTATCAGCTTCTGCAAAGGGGTATAAGAAGAGGCAAGAAGATTGTGATCTGCCAGAACCAAGAAGCTTTGAGTTTTACAATCTTCCTTTAACATAATCCTTGTCCTCAAAGACTTATAACCAAATTACAACTCTGACTCATCTAACTCTAATCTCTTTCAAAAAAGTCTCACAATCTTGAGGAAACCCAAAGGTAAGGAAAAAAAATCAAGAGGTGAACTGTTTTGAATAGCAAACTACACTTTGAGACTTTGAAAAAGAAGTAATGCCCACACTAATTCAAACACAACTACTTAACTGGTTTTGATACTTGTTACATAACTTAACTAGCCCCTATTTTCTCTGTTCTTCAGTCTTCATCTGTGAAACAAGCATAATAGAACTCAACTCCCTGCTTTAAGAGGAATTTCAGATAAAACACAGGAACTGGAAGAAAAGGGCTTAATTTCCCCCACTCTCAGTCCTAAACTAGGAGTTAAACACAGATAACAATTCACAAAGTTTAATTGAGAAAGAAAAGGCTATGCCAATACTCTTACCTCCCACTCAAAAATAACACAGTCCTTTTTAAAATTATATTATGGCAGATATGAGCAACAAGGAAAAGAATTTATTTTTCTCCCACCTGAAAGACGTGTTGCTCTTTGAAATTATTTGTTGCTTAAAACACAAAGTAGGGGCAATTGGGAACCTGAATGCCCCTCTTTCCCTTCCTCCTTATTGGCCTAAAAAGATAACAAACCTGTTACACGAGATCCAGGTTTGAACTGTAGGAATGTCTGCTCCCACATATCTTCCAAATCTTGCACCAGCAATATATTCTGGTCATCTTCTTCATCATAGAGGTCAGTTTTCTTCCTTGCCAATCGCTGGCTTTCATCCAGAGCACGAAGCTCATGGTCTGAATACAGGCTTTTCTCTATCTCAATCTGGAAAAATTAAAAGGAAAAAAAAAAAAAGGAAGAAGAATAAAACAAAGCTGTAGTACATTTGACAGGTTCAAAAGGTTGTCAGCCAACATAACAAGACATACAATCAAAAACACCACACAGAGAGAAAACAGACACAAAGAAATAAAGGCCACCTGCATCTTAAACTTGAGTTACATTTGCCAAAAAGTCAGAATGTGATTAGGATCAAGACTACCACAAAAAATAAAGAGCTGAAACAGGCATTGCATGCCCACTTACCACACTCTACTCATGTCACTGTTTCATTAGAATCTCTCTCACCAAGGACTTTCCTGCATCAGGGACTTTATAGACACTGTTCCTTGTTCTTAGAATGTTTTCCCTCACATTGTTTCTCCAGGAATATTCCTACTCATCTTTCTGATCTTAATTTAAATATCACTTTCTCAGAGAGACATTCCTGGACACCTACCACAAAAACCATAATTTGATGATCTTGTTAAACACTTTTATAGTAAGTACCTGTGTTTTCCTTTACAACACACATTGGAGTCTGCAATTAGTCATGTGATTATTTGGTTACTAACTGCCCCCCTCACTCCACTAGACTGAAGTTCTCTGAAAACCAGAACCACATCTATTTTATTTTCTACGGTATCTGTCATTTGACACTGTTTGATACATAGTATGTGCATAGTGAACACCTATAGTATGAGTAGTGCATATATGCCGAGTGAGTAAATGAATAAATCGAGCAAAAAGCACAGAAAAGTTTATATCTCTCAGTAGACCAAGACAAAGACATCTCACAATCTGTGGGAACCTAACACCCCCACAGCCACTACACTGTTTTTGCTCATGTTTTTTTCATTTTCTCTTCACACAAATAGCCCTTTATCACAAGCATCTTACATATGCGTCCACAGCCTCCTGTACTTCCACCTTCTTAATATTCATCACATCACAAAAACTTTCTCCCCTCCAGATTGTGTGCTCCTTGTGACAAGTACAGATTCTTGTTCACCAACGAATCCTTATTGTGATGAATGAACAAGAAGGAGACAATCTCCAAAGAGTTGCCTAAGGTGACAACAAAGACCAATGAAAAGAAACAACTTGTTGAACGCCTTGTGTGTACCAAACCACGTCAGTAGGTACCATTTTGTAGACAAGCACTTAAGTTCAGACAGGCAAAATATCTCGCTCAGGGTCACACAGACTAAATGGTATCGGAGTCGGATTCGAACTTAAGTCCTCCTACTGCTATTGCTTTCTCAAGCCTGAAGCCTGAATTTCAGTCCCACCTGCTGTAGCAGAGCCGCCATCTCTTTCTGCAAGGGGGTCAGAGGCTTGGAGACTCGCGGTGGCCGCTGCAGGCACAACGCACCCAGGAGGCGCCATGGAGATCCGCTGCTTGAGGGCGCGGCCGCAAGGCTCAAGCTGCGAGAACCCAGGCTACCTGCCCAGAGGCTCTCGAAGCGCCGCCAGCCCCCCGCCAACCCTAACAGAGTCCGCCTTACGGGCGCCGCCATCTTTCTGCCTTCCCACAATGTACACCGGCTCTCAGCGGGGACCTCAGCCAATCCCATGTTCCCACAAGGCACCGCGGCAGCAGCCGCTAGCTCGGAGAGAGTTTAGTCCCCCGGAGACACTAGAACGAACCATTCCAATATGGAGGGGTGACTGAAGATCTCAGAGTACTAAAAAGGGGAGATAATTCCCAGGACAACCCGCAACGAAAGTTTTATTGAGAATATAAATGGTAATGAAAATATTTAGTGGGCCTTATTAAGAGCAAGCAGATGACTTTACCTTCTGTCTGCTCCCCCGCAGGCACTCTTGGTACTGGCGCAGGTCCAGCTACGACTACGCTACCGACGAGAGCTAACTAGGGCCAAACTTAGTCATGCAGGTAGTAAGAAATGCTGGGTCTTGGCTTCTGCGGTCCCAGACTTGGCCACGGGCAACCCGGTAACAATAACCGCCCCCTCGAACCCACAGCCACCTCCGGGACTACACTTCTGCCGTGTACCATAAGCCCCTCAGGCCTTAGTGACCTTTAGGCCGTGGCCCTTACCGAGCTTTTCTTTCTTGCAGGGTCGTAGCCGAGGCCCGAACCGTCCGTACGGGCGCTGGCGAGCTCCAGGACGCGGCGGCCAAGCAGGAAGTTGAAGAGAAGGCTGCAGCTCCGAGCCGCAGCGCCTTCAGGTGAGCACCACGTAGGTCCAGACCTCGGGAGACCCCGAGACTCCTGCCTGCCACCCTCCGGAGTCAGAACCAGTGAATTTCCAGCTCACTTGCCATCTCTGGGACCTTATGCAACTCAATCTCTGAGCCTCCGCTTTCTCATCTAAAAATGGAGATAATGCTGAGAGAAGTTATTCTGAGAATCAAATGAGATGAACCCTGGCACAAAGTAGATATGCAGTGAGCATTTGTTGAATGAATGAGTGTCATATGTGCATAATATAGATCCGCTCTCTTTTAAGGTGGATATCGTGGCAGATTAACAACCTTTCCTGCCTCCCACGCAAAATGGGAAGGGGCAATAGCTGGGGAACAAATCGTCATGCACTTGGACTTGGAGAATGTGAATCACCTGTTGCAATGAACCTGAAATTTAAATAGGACTCTTGGTATTTTCTTTTAAATGCTACTTTCTTTTTGTTGGCAGTCTCAGAGTCTTCTGCTGTCTTATCATTGGGTCTTTACCCCTTTTCAAAGAAGTTCCCTAGTGATGTTTAGTTTTTACTTATTTTGGCTAGGGTTAGCATGTGGGCTTACCAGAACTGTGACTGAGACAAGTGTATAGTGTGGGAAAGAGGCGCAGACAGAAGTGGTAAATAAAATAACGGTGGGCCATACACGGAGTAAAATAAGTGTCAGGTTCTGACTTAAAGCCTACCACCAGATGCAGTGGTACAATTGAAATACATCAACTCGGTTGCCACGTACTGATAGGGTTTCAATATGAGTCTGCAAGCAATTAATTTATTATGGTCTCTATGCCGCCAAACCTCACTACTAATATTAATCTGTATTTGCAGCCACTCCCCAGCACTAGCATCACCACTTCAGCTCCACCACAGATCATCAGACATTAGATCTCATAACGAGGGCACAACCTAGATCCCTCATATGCACAGCTCACAGTAAGGTTTGTACTCCTATGAGAATCTAATACTACTAGTGGTCTAACAGGAGGCAGAACTCAGGTGTTAACGCAAGCACTGGGGAGTGGTTGTGAATACAGATGAAGCTTTGCTCTCTCTCACTTGCCACTCACCTCCTTCTGTGCAGCCCAGTTCATAACAGGCCATAGACTGGTAGTGGTCTGGCTTGAGGGTTGGGGACTTAAATGACTGGAAAGATAAAATTGACATTTATTAAGATGGGAGGACTGTGGGAGTTTGGATTTGGGTAGTTAAGCTTGAGGTGCTTTATTCGCATCCAAGTGGAGATACAGTGTAGACTATTAGAAATAGAGTTCAGGACACATGAGCTAGAAATATACATTTGGGAGACATTGTCATATAGATAATATTTCTTTAAAACCACACAATGGGACTGGGCATGGTGGCTCACACCTGTAATCCTTGCACTTTGGGAGGCTGAAGTGGGAAGATCATTTGAGGCCAGGAATTCAAGACCAGCCTGGGCAACAAAGCAAGACCCTGTCTCTACCAAAAAAAAAATAGCAAAATTAGCCAAGTGTGGTGACATGCACCTGTAGTCCCTGCTACTTGGGAGGCTGAGGCAGGAGGATCACTGAGCCTAGGAGTTCAAGGCTGCAGCCTGGGTGACAGAGTGAAACCCTGTCTCTAGATAACACACACACACAAGATGACAAGATTATCAACAAACTACATGTAGATGAGAAGAGGTCCAAAGACTGAACCTTAGAGCACCCTGACATTTAGAGATTTGAGAGATGAAGAACCAGCAAAAGAGATAAGGAATTTCCCAGAGGTAGTAAGAGAACCAGGAGAGCTATTCTGTTTTTTAATATGGTTCAAGATGGGGAGACCAGCTGTGTCAAATGTTGATGTGATAGGTCAATAGGTCAGTGACAGAATTGCTCATTGGATTTAGTAATGTGGAGTTGGTTGGATTAGCATTTTGGGCAGAGTGGTAGGGGAATAGAGAAGTATGTTTTGCTGTTGAGAATGATGCAGTAGAGGGGGAAAAAAACCAGTGATACCAGAGTGGGAACATTGATGGAGTGATGACCTTGAGGGGCTGATACGCAAGTGGAGCATTGTAACAGGAGAGATGGCAAAGACAGTGGGCACAGATGTTTGGTAGTCAGAGCTGGAAGAAATTTTGATTGCTTCTATTTCTCTGTAGAGGTCAGCAGCTGGCACTGAGGAAGCAGGAAAGGGATGGAGGTTTGAGGAGACAAAAGAAGGTATAAGAGAGTCCTTAGGAGAATGAGAGGATAACTGAACTGGGCATGTGCCGTATGATTGCCAGATGGGGCTGAGGGCCCACTTGATGCTAGAGTCATTAAAACAGAGCAGTGCTTCTCAGCTGGGAGCATTTTGGATCCCAGGGTACTTTTAGCAATATCTAAAGACTTCTTTGGTTGTTACAACTTAGGGGACAGTATCTACCGGGTAGAGGCCAGGGATGCTGCTAAAACCTCACAATTCACGGCCTCCCACAGCAAAGAATTATCTTGCCCCAAATGTCAGTAGTGCCCAGGTTGAGAAGCCCTGATGTAGAGAGACCAACTTGGCTGTGTACTTTTCTCTAGCCAGTTGTGCAGGTGTGTGCACAGGCTCTGAGTGGCTGGAGAGATGGATTTACCCAGGGCTAGGAGTTTGTCAGGAGCATACAGTGAAGTAAAAGCAGGCAGAGAGCTGAGGGTATGTGCAAGGGAGTAATTATCATCGTTGGCCACGGGATTTAGTTTGGGTGAGAAGAGAAGTGAGCCCATGAGGAGAGTGAGGGATGGTGGAAAGCTAGCGGGAAAAGTGGATTGTAGGTCCTCGTGGGATGAGGGTGGTAGAGAGAGCAAGTGGATGCACTAGGAGGTGGTGGCCAGAGTGTGGTGCTTGAAACAAGGTTATGATGGGGTTGTAGGTATTTGTAATGACAAGTGCTAGGTATGACCATGAGAGTAAGTAGCCAACGTAGAGGGAAGATACATGAGCAGTAAAGGAAAGGAGGTCGAGAAACAAGCCAGGGGGATGGGAGAATCTTACTGAAATCAGCAATGATATAACAGGAGTCACATTAAGAGAAGTTAAGCTGGAAGCTGTGATCTCTGCATTTATTTGCATTTTTAAAATCATCTCTGGCAGCAATTAGAAAATGGGTTGACTCAACATTTCCCTGCTGTGAGGATGGGTCTGTGATGAGGCAGCAGACCAGTGCCAGAAAGCTTTGTCTTTCCCTTTCGACTTGCTTGGGGTAAGCCACTTGGTTTGTACATCGGACCTGGAAGGTTTAAAGACCTGATCTTGTGTGTCTTCAACTAAATGGTTCAAACTCCAAATCCTTCCCAGTTCCAAACCTTGCTCTATATAAAGGGCATTGGTTACTTTCGGATCTTAGTAGACTTGTGTTTTCTGACCTCTAAATTGATAGGAGAAATTATCAATGGGGAAATGACCATCTTTTAAACATTAGCATCATCTAAGAGACACATCCGCTTTTCATTTTGGCATGTAAACTGATAAGTGAACAACCTGCCAAGGTTCTAAATCATTTCTAAGATCAAGCCCACAGGAAAGAATATACTTGTAATCTAATACCACTGTGCTTTTGTTGTTGTTTTTTAAATATCTCTGGGAAAGCAGGTAGGACTGCAGGAAGAATGGTATTCAGATTATAGTATATTTTCTAAAATGAAATCCATTGTATTTCAGAAAGGTGTGGGAGATCCAAATATGAATATGATGTGTGTGTAGACCTAGTGGAACAGCAGGTTCATTCCATCTCAGATGTTGAAGAACAATTGTGTGTGTTGGAATTTTAAAAAGCACAGCTTGATGAGCACAGCTCCAGACTGAGACATCTCTAGGTCCAAGGGCTTGGCTTTCCTTGCTAACCCTATTCCCCTATTTGTACCTAATTTTCTCCATCTGAAAATAAAGAGTACTTATCTAGAGAAAGCCAGAGAACAGCTTGGTCTAAGGCAGTAGAATGTCTTGAACACAACACAGTGTGTTCTCAACCCTGAGTTTATATCTGAGTCTCCAGGGACATTTGAAAACCAAATTCCCAGACCCCCACTCAGAGGTCTGGGGTGTAGCTTCGGCATCTGGGTGCTTTCCAGGTTACTGATGTTCAGCCTGCATTGAGAACTACTAGTCTAGGGTAGGGGTTGGCAAACCACAGCCCATGGGCCCAATCTGGCTAGTTACCTGTTTTATAAATAAAGTTTTATTGGAACGTAGTCACACCTGCCAATTTACTGTTGTCTGTGGCTGTTTTTGTGATATAGCATCCGAGTGTAATAATTGGGACAGAGACCTCTTGACCAGCAAAGCTTTTAATATTTACCATCTGGCCCTTTACAGATAAAGTCTACTATCTATTCTAAAGGATACTGGATTTTTTATAGTAATGATATTATGATATTGTGCCTCATTTTTTAAAAAGTAGAGACAAAATATTATCTATAGTCCATGAAACAAGAAAACAAGGCCTGGCATGGTGGCACATACCAGAAATCCCAGCACTTTGGGAGGTTGAGGTGGGAGGATTCCTGAACCCAGGAGTTGGAGACCAGCCTAAGCAATATAGTGAGACCTCGTCTCTGCAAAAAATAAAAAATAAAAAAAATTAGCCAGGTATAGTGATGCATGCCTACAGTCCAAGTTACTTAGGAGGCTGAGGTGGAAGGATCCCCTGAGCCCAGGAGGTCAAGGCTGTGCTGAGCCATAATCATGCCACTGCACTCCAGCCTAGGCTACAAGTGAGACCCCCAACTCAAAAAAAAAAAAGAGAGAGAGGTTTGACTAGATTTTTTTAATTGCAGAAGGCACTTATGGAGGACATGAAAATAGTGATATGATTATACTAGCAGGGACAAGGAATATGGGGAGTATGAGTGGAAATATTTTTGTCTTACAGCAGAAAGTCACTAGAAGAGCGGGCATGGTGCTGCACACCTGTAGTCCCAATTATTCAGGAGGGTGAGGCAGGAGGATTGCTTAAGTCCAGAAGTTCAAGATCAACCTGGGCAACATAGTGAGACCCCATCTCTTAAAAAAAGATAGAAAGTCACTAGATGGGTCTAATACCGACAAGCCAAGAAATAGCCTTATAAGCACAATAGGCACAAATATGGCGGTAGCACCAGAAGGAGCAAAAAGAAATGGTGGGGGCAGCTACCCCAGGAGGGCAGAGGCTTGTTTTTCATTATGGGTTCATCTGTACTATTTGATTCTTTAAAATCATGTTCTCTATTTCTTTGAATTAAAAAAAAAACCAGTACCATTTTAAATGAACTGTTCCTTCTAATTGCAGCATTTACCCTCCCATGCCAGGAGAGGAGAGCCCATTGAGGTGGGCAGAAAAGAAATTTGAGGAGATCCCCATTGCACACATTAAAGCGTCCTACAACAAGTAAGTGGGGGAAAGCACCTGAGCAGGTGTAGTGTGGGTGACTTTCTGCTTCACGGGGGACATTAAGGTTAGCTCTGGATACCCCTGGAGTAGAAATCAGGATGCTCGTGTGGAGGTCCTCAGGCTCGCTTCTTGTCTAGGGAAGCTACCCACTGCCTTTATAAAGTGTATTCAAGCTTCATGAACATGTGAAATAGGTTGGGCTTATCATATCACAGGGTCTGTTTGATTTCCTTGGAAATAGTGCTTTCTGGTTTTGCTCAAGGGTTGGAAAGGGTATATTAGGGGCAGGAAGTCCCACCATGAAAGTATTGATTAAGTGCTACTGAGTAATTGGGAGTAGGAGACAGATGATATATAAATAAGAAGAAAGATGATTTACAAGTACGTGATTTGTTAATAAACTAACCAGAATGTAAGGCTCCAGGTGCTGTTCCTTTAAAGCCATGAGCGTGCCACTGCACTCCAGCCTTGTAGGGCTAAATGCAAATGGTAAGTTTAAAGTGATGAGACTGGTGTTCTTGTGTGGCTTCCTAACAGGTGCCAGGGGCATTCCCAACCATGTGTTGGTACCGAAAGCACTACTGGTGTTAGTGATAACTCTGCAGGTCAGCCCCTACTTGGGAACGGGATCCATGTTTGGTTACAGCCTGCCCACCAAGCAGTTTAGAGAACAGCACAAGAGAGGATTTTAGTCATGGACTAGAGTGTGTGGCACAGATTAAATGCTGTAGGATTCATTTCAGCACTCAACAAATAAAATGAGAGCAACTGGATATCTTTTTCTTCCTTTCTCAGGCTAATACGGACATGGGTTAGCTCTCTGCATTTTATATATATTTATATATATATATATTTATGCCTCCACATACATACATACACATACATGAGATCTGACAATTAAGTGTGCGAACCATCCTGGAAAAGGTGTGCCATACCTCATTGCTGAATATCACTACGGTCACCTTCAAAGTAATCCCTTGGGAAGCTATGCACTGATGCCATCATCTAGTCCACCCATCAAAGCAGTTTTGGAACTCTTTCTGGAGTGGCCATCAGAGCTGCCATTGTTATCTATTGCAGTGTGACAATTAAGTTTGTGAACTTGGAACCATGCACTTATGTTGGCAGCACTGTACAAATAACTATTGGAACACCTTCCCTACTCTCTTGATCTGGCTTCCAATGACTTTCTTCTTTACCCAAAGATTAAGGAAGTATTGAAAGGAAGACATTTGACAGCATTCAGGACATCAAGGGTAATATGATGACAGCGCTGATGGCCATTCCAGGAAAAGAGTTCCAAAATTGCTTTGATGAGTGGACTAGGCTCTGGCGTGGGTACATAGCTTCCCAAGGAGAGCACTTCAAAGGTGACCATAGTGATAGTCAGCAATGAGGTATGTAGCACTTTTCCTAGGATGAGTTTGCAATCTTAATTGACGGACCTCATATATATATGTGTGTATGTATGTATGTATGTATGTATTTATTTTTTTAAGATATGGGGTCTCATTGTGTTGTTCAGGCTGGTCTCGAACTTCTGGGCTCTAGCGATCCTCCCACCTTGGCCTCCCAAAGTGCTAAATTACAAGCATGTGCCACCATGCCCAGTTCTGCAGTTTTTTTAAATGTCTATGGTCTACTCTCAATACCACTGTTTAGGCTATCTCAGGCAAGCAATTATCTTATGCTTCTATTTCGTGTAGAAAACCCTAGAAGCCCTGGTAGGGAGAAGTAGCAGAGCCACAACCAGACCAACAAGCAGCTGGCCCAAGACCAGGGCTGACCCAGCAGGTTATTTCCCTCTTCTTTGAGCACTCGGGGAGCTCTCCAAACCAGAACATAAGGGGACAATGACCAAAGGGGGAATGGAAAGCATGTTTCTTAAAGTCATTCTTAGTCATTTAACTTGTTCAAGTTAGAGGTGATTGAGAAAAATGTTTCACTTATGTAAAATAATTTTTGATTATGGAACAGAGTGTCATAAGCATCAAAACTATCCGATATGGTAATATTGCTAACTTTTTAAATAATGGCTAAGAGTTTTTTAAAGAGCCCTGGCTGGGTACAATGGCCCACATCTGTAATCCCAGCACTTTGGGAGGTGGAGGCAAGAGGATTACTAGAGCCCCAGGGGTTTGAGACCAGCCTGGGCAACTTGGTGAGACTTCGTCTCTACAATAAAAATAAAAAAAGTTAGCCAGGTGTGGTGGCACACACCTGTAGTTCCAGCTACTCGGGAGGGTGAGGCAGAAGGATTGCAGCTGCAGTAGCTGTGAGCATGCCAGTCCACGCCAACCTGGGTGATAGAGTGAGACTCCCACTCAAAAAATAAATAAAAAACAAATGAAGAGTCTTATCTTTTAGAGCTATATACTGAAATATTTACATATGAAATGGTAGGTTAGGTCTGGGATTTGCTTCAAAATAATTCTTGGTGAGGGGAGTAGGAACAGGGTTTATAGGTGAAACTGAATTGCATGTGAGTTGCTAATTTTTGAAGTTGGCTGATGGGTCTGGGAGTTCATGTTATTCTGTTCACTTTTGTGTATATTTGAAACTTTCCCTAATAAAGTCTTTTTTTAAATTACCTGATGTGAAACATCTCATTTCATAGGAAAAAAAGGCCAGGCAAGGGCATCACAGCTAATGTAGTTACTGGCTACAGGAACGACACTAGGAGAAAAACACGCTATGCTTTTCTGGATGACGCTTACCCACCCTCAGGTTATGGAGCGCTCTACATGGCATGATATGTCCATTTTTTATTAGGTTCAGAGGAGGTTCTCGCCTTTCCTGACACTTCCTATAGGAATTCAAAACACATTCATCTCACCGCACTCCAGCCTGGGTGACAGAGCAAGCCCTGTCTCTTAAAAACACAAAAACAATCCCCATCCATCCAATAAGCTTCAAGTGGAAGCAGCTGCATTTCTTTTTCTCTTCTCTCTCACTTCCCCAGCAACAGTTATATCCTGTGTGCCTCCCTGTTTCTCCCAGTACACAGATCCAGGTGGTCTCTGCCACTAACCAGCCTCTTGCCCGTACATCCTGTGGCACAGAGGGATTTCGAAATGCCAAGAAGGGCACGGGCATCGCAGCACAGACAGCAGGCATCGCCGCAGCCACGGTAAGTGTGTGTTGTTTCTACTTCACACTGTGGTGCGTTCGCTTTCTGCATGGCTGAGCACCGTGTGGAGAATTTTCATTAAACCAGCCATTCCCCTTGCTAGGTGCCATGACATTGGAAGTGGTTTGAAGAGGTTTATGTCAAAAGGCTTCCCTTTTTTTCTTTCTCTTGGCTTCATTAGAGGTGAAGCACTTATTGGCTCATTCTAGGAGAATTCTAGAAGGTAAGAACCAGAATCCTGAAGCCTTAAGAACCACACCCCCTCGATTTAGAAACTAGTGGCAGAGGAAGGTATAATAGTCTATTTGCAGAGGATGTGGTATGGTGAGCACTCTCATACAGTATCATAACTGTTGCAGACCTCTCTAGAAGCAAATTGACAGTGTGCTGCTGTTGGTGTATTTATTGAGCATCTACTATGTGCCACTTTACCTTCATTATCGTGATTCTTCAAAGGACTCTCAGTATTGCCCATCTTTCCAAGAGCCAGTTGAGACTCGGAGTGTCTGACTTGCTCAGAGCCAGTTTCATCCCTGGTTTAAAACCGATCGGTCTGAGACCAAACCCACATACTTTCTACTGTAGCACAGGCCTTGCAAATGTTCATACTCTGCCAGGCCAAATGTATTTCCTGAAGGAAAACCTTGACCTTCAAACAAAGGAAGACACCTAAAAATATTGATTGCTGTATATTAATTATCATCAAAAATCAAAATGCTGTAAATGCCAGACAATGGACAGATCATATACAATTAAAAGAAATAACGTCAGTGTTTACAGTTGGCTTCTGCTCGGTGAGTCATGAGTGACTTCTGTGTATTTTCCCTTTTTGGAATGAACTGCCTTTAAACCAAGAAAGAAAATTTTAACTCTAAAGATTTTAAATGATAACACTTTTTAAGTGGGTATCAGGTTCAACCTTGCAGTCCACGGTGGCACTTCATGGTCTGAAATTCTGCATTTGCCCACCTGAGAAAAGCCCGAGTGATGTCTAGCGATCTCCATTAGGTGGCAGTGCTCTCCTGGGCTAGAGGGATCACAGTCACTTCAATTCTGTGACTTGGTTCTGTGGCCACTGCTGGTGTCCGTCCTCCACTGCGGCCCTCCGCCTGCCTCCTTGTCTTCTGTCACCCGTTTCTGTGGTGCCCTTTCCCAGAGCTCGTAAGCCTCTTGCTTCAGGAGATGGTATACTAGTCTGGATGCGTTAGTCCTATGGGGCACTGACCACTTGCTGCTTCTCTCCAGAAAGCTACAGGGAAGGGTGTGACCCACGTCCGAGTTGTGGTGAAAGGCCTGGGGCCAGGGCGCTTGGTAAGTGACCATGATTCTCCAACGTATGTGTTTTCTTCTGTAGTTAGAGAAATTGGGGCTTGAGAGCAGAGTATAGAATTCTTAGTGGATTCCCGGGACGGCTTGAAGTGTCTTTCTGTTGTTCCTATAATCTAGCTAGCTTCCCCAAAGAGGGGACAGCTCTGTGACTTTGCAACGGTGAGGTATTGGAGGGGAAGCGAACGGGAAGGAGGACATTCCAGGCAGACGAAACTGCTTATATAAAACTACAGAAGTGTGATACAGAAGGTATGCCAGGGCCCACAAGGAGTCTTGGTTCTCAGATTGTAAAACACTAGGTAGAAAGTGCAGGTGCGATCTGAGAGGAAGGCAGTGTTGAGAACTTGATCAAGGGGTTTGGATGGAGATCTTAGTGAGAATAGAATAGGATTGAGGTATCAAAGCCAGCTGGCCTCCCGCAGCCTCCCTTCCCTACATTGCCTCACCCTTCTCGGAGTCCTGTCTGGAGATGCTGGCTCATTGTTTCTGAGACTGTGCCATTCTGCTCTTCCTTCTGCTCCTTCCAGTCTGCCATCAAGGGACTAACCATGGGGGGCCTGGAAGTGATCTCCATCACAGACAACACCCCCATCCCACACAACGGCTGCCGCCCCAGGAAGGCTCGGAGGCTGTGATGGAAAGGAAGCCTGCACTTGAACCTGACCACAAATCTCATGTGGACCTTCTAGAAAGTTCACTGTCAGAGCCCTCTCCAGAACACGACTGTTGGAGATCCTTCAGGCAGTAAGGGGGAGGTTTACTCCTTGCACAGTAGTGTTTGCTCGCGCCTCCAACTAGAAATGAGTGTCCCCAGAAGTGGGCTTTGCCTCGCTTAGACATGAGGGGAGCCGCAGGGGCAGCTATGACCCAAGCTCCAACCACTACTCTGAGAAATAAAAGAATATCTTTATTATCTGTCGTTATTTTGAGTTTTTTGCGTTCAGAGTTACAAAAAGTAAGACCTACTTCCTACTGAAAAAGAGAGTGTGATTGAAGTGAGACCCTAGATGGACAGGTTAAGTGCAAACGTGAGCTGCTGGAAGCTATTTACCAGACGCCTTCTTTGGTTTCAGTTATTTCTTTTGTAGCTCTTTAACCAAGGTTTCTAGAGCCCATCATAGTAACTGTTCTTATTAATGACTTGTAATTTGGCCCCCAATTGAAAGCTCTCTGCCACCTACCTCTGCATTCTGATAGAAGCTTTCACCCTTGTGCGCATGTTTGAAACTAACCCCTAACAGTGCAGGATCTTTTACATGTGGACAATCAGATATCCCCCACACTGAAGTCATTTTTTATACCAGGGTCCCCAACCCTTAGGCCATGGACTGGTACCAGTTCGTGGCCTGTTAGGAACTGGACCATACAACAGGAGGTAAGCAGCTGGCAAGTGGAGCTCCGCCTCCTGTCAGAATAGTGATAACATTATATTCTTGCAGGAGTGCCTCCCTATTGTAAACCGCGCATGTGAGGGATCTAGGTTGCATGCTCCTTAGGAGAAAATAATGCCTGATGATTCCCCAATCCATTCCCTTCCACCAATCTGTGGAAAAATTGTCTTCCACGAAACCAATCCCTGATGCCAAAAAGGTTGGAGACTGCGTTTTATTATATATGCTCCTTGGGCTTCGGCAATCCCAACACTAAAGAGGGAGTGGCCCTAAAGTGGGGATAGTAGAGTTGTTAAAATAGAGAATTCTCTAGAAAATAGATTGGGTGACAGGAAGGGCTTCCGTGGAACCCAAATCAAGAAGTACAGAAAGCATGTTGGTGTGGAACCGGGTAGTGCTGACAGGTAGGCACCACTCAGGACCCACAGGCAGGACTGCTCCTCACTTGAGGCCCTGGGGTTCCTGGATACAGCTCAGAAGCCAAAGGTGAGGGCTCTAGAAACATGGCAATAGAGACCCTTCTTCCACAGACAGAAGGCCAAGGGTGAGAGTGTCACTAAAAGCTAAATGAAAAGGATGGTCAGGCACACAAAAGCCCTGTTCCTCCCAGAGGCGTACAGGAAGGGCCTGCTGACCAGAAGGAAAGACACCAGGGCATTTTCCTTCGGTTCCTTGCCAGCTAAGCCCTGTGATCTTAGAACTCAGTGTAGCCAAAGTCACAAGTGCCCCCTTAAATAGGCAAGAGCCTGTGTTAGGGCTAGAGAAAGGAGATAGATCATTAACCCAGACATGAGTTTAAAAGGAAAACGCCTCCCTCCTTTTTCTTTCATCCTTAGCAATCTTGTGACCAGTGACCACAAAATCCCAACTGGAGGCTTCTTGTATTAAAGCCATGGTTGGAAAGAGTTACACCATGTGGACCATAAAACTACATACAGTAAGTCCCCCACAAACAAGTTCCATTCCTAGAGCACGTGTGAAGTCCAATTTGTTCATAAGCCCAACAACTTGTAAAGGATGCACACACATGACAATGTACACCAGACATGTGCACTAACTTATGTGATTGGACATGTGAACGCACATTTGCATCTTTGAAAGTTCTCAACTTAAAGGTTTATATGTAGGGGTTTACTGTATAAACACAATGCATAAAAACACAGGGCTCTTGAGAATTGTGCTCAGTGATTTGATATGGTTTGGCCTTTATTCAGGTGGACAGAGGGCCTGGAGCAGTTGGGTGGTGGCTCACCGTTGAGGAACCAAGCCAGGGCACAAGCAAGAAACAGTTCAGAAGGTTAAAAAAAAAACTTCATAGAGGTTCTTTGCAGGAGAACGTGCAAGCCTAGGGAATAAACAAAGGGGATGGAGCTGAAATCCATCCCACCCTAGGCCCAGAGGGGCCAGGGAAGGAACAGTTACAAGAACCTGGCAGGAGCCACAGTCACAGAGGAACACAGCCTCCGCCAAAACCGTGACCTGCTGGAGAGGGAGGAAATGGCCCTGGCTGTTCCTGCTTTCTGGATCCTTGCTGGGGTTCCCCTTGCCTGAAACCAAAGGAAGCAAGATGGCAGGGGAAACCAGAGGTGTGGTCCTCAGGGCTCGTCCTCCCAGGCCACAGAGTGGATCTGGAGGAGTGCATGGAGGACCGCAAGGGCAAGAGGCTTCTGTGCTACCTGGAAGTGAGGACTTCCATATGCCATGGCAAGAGAACCTTGAGAAGAAACAGACTGCCCAGGAGAATCTACAAGCAAGGACACTGAGAACTCTAAAAGATCAATGGTCAACCAAGCGCAGTGGCTTACCCCATAATCCCAGCACTTTGGGAGACAGAGGTGAGAGGATTTGAACCCATGGGTTCAAAACCAGCGTGGACAACATGGCAAGACCTCGTCTCTACAATAAATCAAAAAAGGAGCCGGGCATGGTGGGACATGCCTGTAGTTCCAGCTACTTGGAAGGCCGAGGTGGAAGAATCACCTAAGCCCAACAGGTTGGGACTATGGTGGCCGTGAGCATGCCACTGCACTCCAGCCTGGGCAACACAGTAAGACTCTGACTCAAAATAAATAAATAAAAGGCCAATGATCTTGGGTCCAGAACCCCCAGGAGATAGTTGGGGCTGGGCTACCTTTTTCAACATGTACAGGAAAATGCACACTCCTTTATTATGAGCTTTCTGTGCATTGTTGTTTCCAGGCTCTGGGTGGCCAATAAAATGGGTGCTCTCTTAAACTGGATTACCTCTTTATTTTTTTTTTGAGTTGGAGTCACTCCATTGCCCAGACTGGAGTGCAGTGGCACGCTTCCGGCCACTGCAGCCTCGACCTGCTGGGCTCCGGTGATCCTTCCACCTCAGCCTTCTGAGTAGCCGGAATTACAGGCACACGCTACCACGCCTGGCTAATTTTTGATTTATTGTAGAGATGAGGTCTCGCCAAGTTGGCCAGGCAGGTCTCGAACCCGTGGGCTCAGGCAATCCACTCACCTCGGCTTCCCAAAGCACTGGGATTACAGGCTGAGCCACCGAGCCCGGCCTAAACTGGATTACCTCTTAATCGTTTGTCTTGGTCTCTCCTCCCCACCCCTTTGGAGAGACTAAGGAACCTTTACTGAAGGCTGACCAATTGAGGCAGTTATTATTTACTGAAAATGCTGAGGTGCCCTGTCCTTGCTGCCACAGCCCTTCCCAGCAGCACGTCTCTCCTCACGGGTGAAATGTGTGCTTGCAGTTACCCCAGGCAGAGAGAGGCAGAGCCTGGCATTTGGGTCCCAAGTATTTGCACAAGCAGGGTGTTGGCATCAGCTTGTGTGACACACGTCCTTGTTTTCTGGCAGCAGGGCCTTGGATTATTCTCTGGATGCATCTGCAGTTTTGCTTGTAAAGTTGATTGCACAGGCCTGGCTACATAAGGGAAGGCTATCTTTCCCTACACAAGCAAAAAGACAAATGCAGTTTCTTTCCTTTCAGCATAGATGCAGTGTTTTCCCTTCTTTCTGCCAAGGCTATCACCTGATGCCAAGGCCAAAATAAGTCTGTTTAACACTGGAGTCCCTGGATGCTCGCAAAACATCACTTGGCACTTTGGGAGAAACCATTTCCCAGTTGCATCTGCCTGCAACCTGGTTCTGACACAGCCCTTAAAAAATGCATATACAAGAGGGATCCCCCCAAAAAACAATTATTTTTTAGAGGGCGAGCCCCTTGTAGTACAACCTTCCTCCCCAGATAAATGTTCTAGGAACCCATCAGCATCAGTAGACCAGCTGGCGTTGTTGTGAGAGGCTGCATTCTGCTTCAGCAATTTTTTTTCTTTTCTTTTTCTTTCTTTTTTTTTTTTTGAGATTCTTTCAACAAGTCTGCCCATTTTATGATGGGTGATTTACACAAACAACCTGCCTACACTGCCTTGGGTGTTCAGCAATTTTTTTTTTTTTTGATTTATTGTAGAGATGAGGTCTCGCCAAGTTGCCCAGGTGGGTCTTGAACCCACGGGCTCAGGCAGTCCATTCACCTCAGCCTCCCAAAGCACTGGGATTATAAGCTGA